>NC_143145.1:53863265-54165661 GCF_059928025.1 Delphinapterus leucas
CAACCATAAGTTTTCTATGTCTGTGAGTCTCTTTTCTGTTTTGTACATAATTTCATTTGTACTGTATTTTAGACTCCACAAATAAGTGATATCATATAATATTTGTTTATCTCTGTCTGACTTACTTCACTTAGTATGATAATCTCTAGGTCCATCCATGGTGTGGCACATGACATTATTTCATTCTTTTTATGGCTGAATAATATTCTGTTGTATACATATACCACATGTTCTTTATCCATTTATCTGTTGATGTACACTTAAATTGCTTCCATGTCTTGGCTATTGTAAATAGTGCTGCTATGAACATTCTAGTGCATGTATCTTTTCAAATTAGAGTTTTTGTCTTTTCCAGATGTATGCCCTGGAGTGGAATTGCTGGATCATATGCTAACTCTATTTTTATTTTTTTGAGGACCTCCACTCTGTTTTCCATAGTGGTTGCACCAATTTACATTCCCACCAACAGTGTAGGAGGGTTCTCTTTTCTCCACACCCTCTCCAGCAATTGGGATTTGTGGATTATTTGATGATGGCCATTCTGGAGGTTATTTATCTTATAACTGGAAGTTTGTACCTTTGACCACCTTCATACAATTCCCCCTCTGCCAAACTTCCACCTCTAGTAACCACAAATCTGATCACTTTTTCTATGAGTTTGTTTCTTTGTTTATTTTTGAGGTATAATTGACCTACAACACTATGTTAGTTCCTGATGCACCACAAAGTGATGAAATATTTCTATACATTTCAAAATGATCAACGTGATAAGTCTAGTTACCATCTGTCACCATACAAAGATATTATATAATTATTGATTATATCGCCCACATTGTACATTTCATACCTGTCACTCATTTATTTTGTCACTGGAAGTCTGTATCTCTTAATCTCCCTCACCTATTTCTCTTCTCCCCCCATGCCCCTCTCCTTGGACACTGTTTGTTCTCTGTACCTAAGACTGCTTTGATCTTGTTATGGTTGTTCATTTGTTTTGTTTTGTTTTTTTAGATTACACATGTAAGTATTGGTCTTTCTCTGCCTGACTTATTTCACTTGGCATGATACTCTCTAAGTCCATCCATGTTGTCACAAATGGCAGGATTTCATTCTTTTTTATGGCTGAATAATAATTTATTATATATATTATATATACATAATATATATATTATGTATATATAATATATATATATATATATATATCTCCCACATCTTTTTTACCCATTCATCTATCTGTGGACACAGGTTGTAGGTTGCTTCCAAATCTTGGCTATTGTAAATAATACCGCTATGAAAATAGGGGTGCATATGTCTTTTCAAATTAGTGTTTTTGATTTCTTTGAATACATGCACAGAAGTGGAATTGCTGAATTGTATGGTAGTTCTATTTTTAATTTCTTAAAGAACCTCCACACTGTTTTCCATAGTGGCTGCACAAATTTACATCCCCACCAACAGTATCTTAGGGTTCCCTTTTCTTCACATCCTTGCCAGTACTTGTTGGTTGTCTTTTTGATGATAGCCATTCTGACAAGTGTGAGGTAATATCTCATTGTGGTTTTTATTTGCATTTCCCTGATGAGTAGTAATATTGAGCATCATTTTATGTGCCCGTTGGCATCTGTATGTCTTCTTTGGAAAGATGTCTTTTCAGGTCCTCTGCTCAGTTTTTAAATTAGGCTTTTTTTTTTTTTTTTGTGGTACGTGGGCCTCTCACTGTTGTAGCCTCTCCCGTTGCGGAGCACAGGCTCCGGATGCGCAGGCTCAGCCGCCATGGCTCACGGGCACAGCCGCTCCGTGGTATGTGGGATCTTCCCGGACCGGGGCACGAACCCGTGTCCCCTGCATCGGCAGGTGGACTCTCAACCACTGTGCCACCAGGGAAGGCCTAAATTAGGTTGTTTTTTTGAGGTTCAGTTGTATGGGTTTCTTGTGTATTTTGGATGTTAACCCCTTATCAGATGTATCATTTGCAAATATTTTCTCCCATTCAGTAGGAAACCTTTTCATTTTTTAAAAAGTTTCCTTTAACATTTCTTATAAAGCCAGTTTAGTTGTGCTGAACTCTTTCAGCTTTTGCTTGTCTGTAAGACTCTTTATCTCTCCTTCAGATCTAAATGATAGCCTTGCCGATAAGACTATTCTTGGTTTAGGATTTTTCCTTTCATCACTTTAAACGTATCATGCCACTCTCTTCTGGCCTGCAAAATTTCTGCTGAAAAGTCAACTGACAGTCTTATGTGTGCTCCCTTGTATGTAACTAGTTGTTTTCCCTTGTTGCTTTTAAGATTCTCTCTTTATCTTTAATTTTTGCCATTTTAATTACAATGTGCCTTGGTGTGAACATCTTTGGGTTCATCTTGTTTGGGACTCTTTGCACTTCCTGGACCTGGATGTCTGTTACCTTTCCCAGGTTAGGGAAGTTTTCAGCTATTATGTTTTCAAATATGTTCTCTGCCCCTTTCTCTCTCTCTCTTCTCCTTCTGGGACATCTATAATGTGAATGTTAGTATGCTTGATATTGTCCCAGAAGTCTCTTAAAGTGTTCTCATTTTTTAAAATTCTTTATTCTTTTTTTCAGTTCAATGGCAGTGATTTCCACTACTCTGTCTTTCAGTTCACTGGGCTATTACTCTGTATCAACTAATCAACTGTTGATTCCTTCTAGTGTATTTTCTATTTCAGCTATTGTATTTTTTAGCTCCATTTGATTCTTTATTCCTAACTCTTTGTTAGAAACTTCTAACTTCTCACTGTGTTCATCCATTCTTCTCCCGAATTCTCTGAGCAACTTTATGATCACTACTTTGAACTCTTTATTGAGTACTTTGCTTATCTTCACTTCACTCAGTTCTTTGTGGGAGGTTTTATGTTTTCCCTTCATTTGGAACATATTCTCCCATCACCTCATTTTGCCTAATTTGCTGTTCTTATTTCTATGTATTTGGTAGGTTGGTTACATATCCGTATCTTGGAGAAATGGCCTTATGTAGGAGATATCCTACAGGGCCCAACAGCATATTCCCCTCTGGTCACCAGAGCTATGTGCTCTAGGTGTGCTCTCTATGTGTGCTGTGTGTGTCCCATGTATGTGGCATTGGGCCAACTACTGTAGGTGTGCTGGTCAGTGTGATTGGTGCCTAGTCCAGTAGTTTTCCAGTCTTTGCCTTGTGAGAAGACTGCTAGCACCCTGGTGAGTGGGTCCTGGTCATGAGTTGGTTGGCTGTGAGCCCCTGGGATCCCAGGGCTAGTGCAGCCCCACTGGTGGGTGAAGCTGTGGCTTAGGGTGTCCCAGGGATGGTATCTACCCACTGATAGGTGAGGCCAAGTCCTGGGGCTAGTGCCGGCCCACTGGTGGTCAGAGCTGGGTGCTGGCATCTTTGGATGTGGGGCCCAGGGCTCCTAGAACTGGTGTTGGCTGACTGGTGGGTTGGTACAAGCCTTCGAGGGTCCGGAAGCTAGTGCAGCATAGTGATGGGTGAGGCAGGGTCCTGGGTCCTCTAGTCATTGGGCTGGGTCCCTGGGCAACTATAGGCTTAGGGAGTTGTACAGCATCTAGTCCATTGGTGGTGGGGATGTGTCCCTGCCCAGGTAGTTTCTTGGCCTGGGGCATCTCAGGAGTGGTGTCAAGTGACTGGTGGGCAGGGTCAGGTCCAAGGACTAATAAGCTGGAGGGATATCACCACCATCTATGTCCCCAGGGTGAGTCCCAGCTGCTCCCTTCCTCTCTGGGAGGACCTTTAAGATCAGCAAGTGGATGTGATGTAGGGTTCTTTCAAATTACTGCTTCTGCCCTGGGTGTCAGAAAGTGTGAGATTTTGTGTCTGCCCTTTAAGAGCAGAGTCTCTATTTCCTACACCCCTCTGGCTTTCCCAAAAATAAGACTCACTGGTCTTTTAAGCCATACATTCTAGGGGCTCGTCTTCCCAGTGCAGGATCCCAAGGGCTTGGGAGACCAATGTGGGGCTCAGACCCCTTGCTCCCTGGGAAGAACCTTAACAATTGTAATTGTCCTCATGTTTGTGGGTCACCTACCCTGTGGATGTGAGTCTTGACTATACTGTGTCTCTGCCTCTCCTACCCATCTTGTTGTGGTTCTTTCTTTATAGTTTTAGTTGTAGAAGATCTTTTCTGCTAGTCTTCAGGTCATTCTCATTGATAGTTTTTCTGTAAATAGTTGTAATTTTGGTGTGCTCCTGGGAGGAGGTGAGCTCAGGGTCTTCCTACCCTTCCATCTTGACCAAGACCTGAGATTACAGTTTTTCATTGCAAAATCCTGGGTGAGTTCACAAAGATTAAACATGTCGTATATTTTTGTGCCCCTGTTTTGCTAAATCCCTATAGAGAAAGTTCTGATGACTAACACATGATGACTTACCCAGAACTGTGTATAAATAGAGTCTGGCTCCCAGACAAGGATGCCAGAAATGCAATTGCACCTCTGATGGAGTAATCATCTATGGAAGCTTAGTGCCAGTCACAAAAACATTGTGGTGATGGAAGATAAAAAGTTCCTAAAGTCCAAGTGTCACACAAAATGCTACCCATTTTCAAGATTTCAAGCTTGTTTGGACAGAAAGCCTATCGAAGGTGAACTGGACACCAGTTCTAAACTTCAGATCTCCGGATGTTTCTATTTGCCTAAAAACCAAGGAATCTTACTTGGTCTAGGGACTGTAGGAAGAGAGTCTTAACAATGATTATGATTTAATCTCTTGCTAAGACAAGGAAGAGAGAGAAGCTCAAAAGAATATACCTCACTTAACAGAATAAAAGAATATGATATTTCTTACATCCAGAGCTTTTCCTGATCTGACATAGAGGTTTGCCCTATCTCCTATAAGAATATCATCATATTAGTCTCAGAGCAAGTCTTTCAAGAAAGATGTTTATCAGAACATTTGTGACAGGACTATAGATAAGTTGTAATTGTTCTTTTGCCTGTATGGTAATAAATGTCTATATGTGTGGCAGAAGTTTGCCTGAGATTTTCTTTCATTGTGACTGATCATCCAGTGTGTAGTGTCAGGGTGGAAATCCATATACTACTGTGGATACAAACAACAGTTGCTAGGATATTCACTAAAATGAGCCTTGCATTCTCCAAATGAGGAAATTGGCTTAAATGGCTTGCAATATTATCTACCTATATTTTTAATTTTTACTAGTATTTTTAACAGAAACAGAGAAGATCATTTTTTGTAGGAGGAAACACATGAGAGTCAGTAAAGTGGTAGAGACTTATCCCTTTCTAAATGTTTATTGCATGAGGGAAAAGAAAGCCCTAACCCTATTTAAAGACACATCCATTGCCACTGTTAAGGAAACATAGGACAGTAGAGCAATCAAAATCCAGTGTGGTAGATGAGAGACTGCTCATTCTACTGAGATATATTAGTGAGGCTTAAATATTTTAACAGAAAGGACAGAAAGAGAGTGCTTTCATGTTTAATGCCTAAATGGTTGTCAAATACAGTAAGAGAAAGCAAGAAGTGATGATATCATGCTAAAATTCTCAAAGATAAGTAGTTGGGAAAATGGTAATTCTTCTTCTTGATCCCTTATCAGCTGATGCATTGCCTAGAGGGATTTTGTAAAGTTGATCCTGTGAGTGAGAACCACCACTGAAAATATATAAATTAGTAATGAGTGAAGATTTGGCAGATGGAAAGAAATCACAGAGAAGGAAGTAAGAATTTTCACTTTGCACAAATTGCAAAATATAAGGGAAAATATTTTCCCAAGAGAAAGCAAAAGTTGGATTGGCTTGGTTAATCAAAATTTACACTAGAGAAGCAGATATTGTTATACCAACAAAAAATGAAATTAGAAATTACTAGTGTCATTCCTCATGATACAAGTATTTGTTCATACTTAAGGCGTATTAGAGGTCTAGATAAATTAAGGAAAGCCTCATGACTTTGTTATGTGTTTGTAGCTTAACCATAGTTTGTCTATAGTCAAAACATCCACCTTAAAGGCAAAGAAATAAAAGACATTCTGGAAGCAAAAGATATATTTAAAATGGTTGGCTGTGATTGAATGAGTTTATCAAGAGACACAAAACTCCATCAGCATTACTGAGTACCACTTCCACCAAAAGTCCTAGATAATTAATACATTTGGGAATACAGATATAGTAGTACAATCACTGAACACCCTACACCTGGTAAAATGCATGTTCATAGGTAACTATCTGCACTTTAGTGATTTAACAACTAGGTTCACTTTAGTCATTAGCAATAAACTAACTAGGAGAGAGTTATGGAGAATTATAAGCAAGTGAAAAGTCCCAAAGGATAAAACTGATGGGCAGTAAAACGAAAGATTTTTATGGTATTATCAAGAAACCAATTCCAAACTCCAAAATTAACCCACAAAGGGAAAACAAGAGGGGAACAAGATTTTGAAATACAGTTCCCCAAAGCAAAATAAAGCTAAAGATGGCTTGAAATACACCAATTTGAGGATACTACAGTCTCCTTAACACACAGAGTTGATAAAGTATTCTGAAACACATATCTCAGATAAAATATCTTAAGACCCGCTGTGTAATAACTTTATCAAATGAAATTAATATCTAAAGAATGTTCTTATCAAATGGATAACGTAGTAAAAAATTTAAACTGACCAATTCTGGTTATAGTCATGATAGAACAATTGGCATTACGTTTACTATTTCACCTTATACAATTATAACTATGTTAATCAGCGATTTAAAATAATGAGACAACAAACATCCTAAGTCTTTGGTGCTTGACAGCGACGACTCACATGAGGTGGGCTCCAAACTGCAGCATAGAAAAGTAGCCTGAACAAAAAAACAGTGTTTTTGCTGGGTAGGGAAAACAGAGATCAGGATTAAGGGTGGCTGAGGCAACAGAAACTTTGGGGCTAGGATACTAGAGAAAAGTAAGGTATGCAGAGAAGCATCTCCAGACATCTGTAGAGATGTTCATTTGAGTTTTGGGGCCAATACTAAGTTACATATATTCAGTACAAGATTGTATGAGGCATGGTAGAGAACAACTACTGGGGACTATGAGCTGATGAAGAACCCAGAGATCACATAATGCTGAGAGACACTGAAGTTCTAATTATCTAGAATAAGTGGCTTTACTGAACTCCACAAGCATTCAGCTGAGACCCTAGAAAGACCATACATTAAAAGTGGTATTGGGCTTCCCTGGTGGCGCAGTGGTTGAGAGTCTGCCTACCAATGCAGGGGACACGTGATCATGCCCCGGTGTGGGAAGATCCCACATGCCTTGGAGCGGCTAGGCCCGTGAGCCATGGCCGCTAAGCCTGCGCGTCCAGAGCTTTTGCTTTGTAGCAGGAGAGGCCACAACAGTTAGAGACCCGCGTACCGCAAAAAAAAAAAAAAAAAAAAGTGGTATAATTTTGGCTTAAGATTACGTACTACTCTAGACCTACTCAAACATAAGCCTCAACAGGGTAAAACTTAACCAGCCAGGAAATTACTCCCAGAAAAACTCAACACTCTAATGAAGACCACAAAATATATGAGTTCAACAAGGTAGCATTCAAAATGTTCAGCATAAAATCAAAATTACTAGGCATGTAAAAAAAAAAAAAAAGAAGGAAAAATGTGACATACAATCAACAGAAAAATGTATAAAGATAAGCAAAGATGACATAAATGTTAGAATTAAAAGTACTTTAAGATATTGGAAATATATTCAAGATTTATAGAAAATATGGACTTAAATAAATGGACAGAAAATCTCAGGAGAGAAATGAAAATTTATGAAGAAATAAATGGTAATTCTATATTTGAAAATTCCAATGCCTTAAATGAAAAAATACTACTGGATCTACTTAATAGCAGATTGGACACTACAGAAGAGAAGACAGAGTCATAGAACCTATTCATACAAAAACAGAGAGAGAGAAAAAAAAAACTGGAAAGTAAAATAGAGTCTCAGTGACTTCTGGGACAATATCAAGGGATGTATCATATATATAAAAGAAATCCCAGAAACAGAAGTGAGAAAATGGAGCCGAAAACTCTATTTGAAAAATTTGTCTTTGAAAAATTTCCAAATTTATGAAAATTATAAACACACAAATCCAAGAAGCTCAATAAAACCCAAGCAAAATAAATGCAAATAAAATGACATGTGTCTATCATAATCAAATTGCTGAAAACCAGTGATGGGGATAGAGTGTTAAAAGTAGCCAAAGGGAGGAAAAATTACATTACATAGGGAAAATGATGAGTTACTTTTTACTTCTCAACTGAAACATTTCACAACAAAAGTCAATGAAATGGCAAATATAAGATGCTGAAAGAAAATAAATGTCCATATAGATGTCTATAACCAGAAAACTATTTTTCAAAAACAAAGATAAAATAAAGACTTTTCCAAAAAAACAAAAATAGAGTGAATTTTTCGTGAATTTGCTGCACATCAAGAAACGTGTAGGGAAATTCTTCAGATAGAAGGAAAATAACACCAGATGCAAAATCATATCTATACAAAAGAATGAAAGCACTAGAAGTTGTAAGTAGGTGGGTAAATATAAAAAACTGTTTTCATTTGTAAATTTTCTTAACTGATAATCCATTGTTTAAATCAAAACTAATAACAATGTATTTGGGAAGCTATGACATACATAGACATAAAATGTACGGCAACAATAGTACAATTAATAGTAAAAAGAATTGGAAATTGAAGTAATTCCTTGCCCTAATCCCTAAGATAGGATTGTAAAAATGATTCAGTATCACATCCATGATTAGCCTATGACCTTAAAATAAGGAGATTGTCTGTGTAGGCCTGTGCTAAGCACATAAGCCCTTTAAAAATAGTTTTCTCAGGAAACTGAGAGGATGTGACAGACATTTGAAGCATGAAAAGTATTAGGTAGAATACCATTGCTGGCTACAAATTGGAGGCAGTCACATGACAAGGAATGTGGGAGGTCTTGGAAACTGACACTGACCCTCAGCTGACAGCCAGTAAGGGAACAGGGACTCCCATGCTACAACTGCACAGAACTAAATTTTGCCAACAATCTGAATGAGGTTGACAGCCAATTCTTTCCCAGAGCTTCCAGATAAAAGCTCAGCTGGCCAGCACCTTGACTTCAGTTATGTAATAACCAAGCATAAATCCCAGTCAAACCTCTTTGGACTTCTGATCTACTGAACTGTGTGCTAATATATGGGTGTTGTTTTAAACCACTAAGTTCATGGTAACTTGTTAAGCAGCAATCAAATCTACTGCAGAGTATGCTTTGTAAAGTTCTTTTACTATATATGAAGTGATATAAGATTAAAAGTAACTTAAGTAATAATATTTGTGATAAGTTAAATGAGCACATCGTGAACTCTACAGCAATCACACACACACACAAATAGAGTGATATAGTAGGCAATGCAATGCTTGAGATAAAATAGTATATTAAATATTCTCAATGAATTCAAAGAAATGCTTTGACCCTCTCAGGTGGGAACAGATGCTTTACGTCACCTATTTTAGGACAAAGAACAGTGCCTGGCGTTCAGTGTACAGTCTCTAAACCTTTACGGAAAGAATGAATGAATGAATGGATGGATGGATGAATGCATACATGAATTTTCAAGTCCATGAGTTGTGTACAAAAAATCCATCAGTGGTTCTAGAACCAAAAACATCTAAATAAAGCCATGTTTTAATCCATAAGCATATAAAGAATAATCAGAAGTCACATCTTAAGCAGAGAAACCAGAAAATACTTGTGCTTTTATTATTTTTACCCAATCCAGTTCTAAAATGGAGCTAAGGCACCTGAGAACAGTTAAAAAGTCTACTCTGATGATCCACAAATGTAATGGTCATGGAAATAAGAATAGAAAATCAAGTATATTATATGTAAATGTAGAAGGATCCATTATAAATAAAAAGAAAACACAAACACTCCCTGCTTTTAGAGACAGGGAACATAGGTTCTGGGCTTAGCACTGTTCAAACTTCATTTTCTGTCATCATGCTACACACAGTGGGAAAAATGTCTGTATACTTGTAAATGTTGCAAAACTAATTATAACATACAAGGTCAAATAGCAGCCCAGAAATAGAAACTGAGATTTCAAGAAAGTGCTTATTCCTTCAACTAGTGCATAGTTCATGAATTGAAGTGGATTCTTGGCAGAATCAGCTATAGTTTTATAAACTCCACATTGCTCATATTCAATACATGTAAGACAAACTTTCCAAACATCATAATCTCTAATAAATGGTAGGGCAAAAAGTGAGGGCAAAGGAACAAATGTATCTTAACTGCCTGTTTTGGATAGGAGAGGACATCTCTAGAGACCTTATTACAGTGTAGCATGTATATTCTGTTCCCTTTGGGTGAACTCCTGACAAAGGGGCACAGAATGTAAACTGATGTACTTGGGATTTTGGCAGTGCTCTAGTTTATTTTGGATGTTACTACCTGACATGTTTTAATTACTCTGTAATCCAAATCCTAGACATTCACATAACTGTAGAAACTGTGTGGCTGTTCATATGTCCACATATTTCAGATAAGAATCTAAAATGTCTCAAGTTAGCATTATTTAAAAAAATTTATTAGAGTATAGTTGATTTACAATGTTGTGTTGGCTTCAGGTGTACAGCAAAGTGAGTCAGTTATACATGTACATAATATGCACTCTTTTTTAGATTATTTTCTCATATAGGCCATTGCAGAGTATTGAGTAGAATTCCCTGTGCTGTACAGTAGGTCCTTATTAGTTATCTATTTTATACGTAGTAGTATGTATATGTCAATCTCAATCTCCCAATTTATCTCTCGCACCCCCCTCCTTACCCCCTGGTAACAATAAGTTTGTTTTCTACATCTGTAATTCTATTTCTATTTTGTAGGTAAGTTCATTTGTACCTTTTTTTTAGGTTTCACATATAAATGATATCATATGATATTTGTCCTTCTCTGTCTGACTTACTTCACTAAGTATGACAATCTCTAGGTCCATCCATGTTGCTGCAAATGGCATTATTTTGTTCTTTTTAATGGCTGAGTAATATTCCATTGTATATATGTACCACATCTGCTTTATCCATTCCTCTGTTGATGGACATTTAGGTTGCTCCCGTGTCCTGGCTATTGTAAATAGTGCTGCAATAAACATTGGGATGCATGCACCTTTTCAAATTATGGTTTTCTCTGGATATATGGCTAGCAGTGGGATTGCTGGATCATATGGTAGCTCTATTTTTAGTTTTATTAAGGAACCTCCATACTGTTCTCCATAGTGGCTGTACCAATTTATATTCCCATCAACATTGTAGTAGGGTTCCTTTTTCTTCACACTCTCTCCAGCATTTGTTGTTTGTAGATTTTTTTATGATGGCCATTCTGATCAGTGTGAGGATGGTACCTCTAGTTTTGATTTGCATTTCTCTAATAATTAATGATGCTGAGCAACATTTCATGTGTTTGTTGGCCATCTGTATGTCTTCTTTGGAAAAATATCTGCTTAGATCTTCACCCATTTTTTGATTGGGTGTTTCTTTTTTCAATATTGAGCTGCATGAGCTGTTTGTATATTCAAGTTAACATTATTAAAACATGGAGTCTCTCCACCACTTTGAATATCCCTACCTTTACACAGACCTTGGGAAAATATGATGTGTGTGTGGCTTTTGGGTTTATGAAAGCTTCATCTCCCTCCTAACCAGTGAAATCTGAATTACTAATTAAAAACCAGGTGTTGGGTGTTTTACTAAAATACAAAGGGACTTGATTAAATGCAAGCTTTTGAATCGGATACAATAAAAGTGCATCTTCTTTTCAATTAATCATTCTAAAGCCCCCATTTCTCTGAGGCTATCCTACTGGGAAAATGAGCACAGTCCTTAATGAAACCTTGCATAGTTCACACTAATTAAATGTAGTTTATGGGTTTGAACCCATGACATTTCCTTATAACTTAAGTAGTTTAAAAGCTGCATTGATTTTTCTAGTAACTAGAAACAAAGGAAAGGCTAATTAGCAGTTTTTTTTTAATATAGCATACACAAACTAAAATTTATGATTACTTTAAATATTTAGTTAGTGGCCTCATGTTTTCTTTTTCTTTTTTGCTGTACGTGGGCCTCTCACTGTTGTGGTCTCTCCCGTTGCGGAGCACAGGCTCCGGATGTGCAGGCTCAGTGGCCATGGCTCACGGGCCCAGCTGCTCCGCGGCATGTGGGATCTTCCCGGACTGGGGCACGAATCCGTGTTCCCTGCATCAGCAGGTGGACTCTCAACCACTGCGCCACCAGGGAAGCTCTGGCCTCACTTTTTAAAAGACTATTTACCTAATCTGAAAAAAGAAAATAAATTTCAAGACAACACCACCAAGCTTCACTGGGCTTGAAACTCATACAGTAACTAATATACACAGTGATTTAATCCTCAACTATGTGCCAAGTATTGTATAATATGTCAGGGGTACAAAGATGAAAAAGACATGATTCCTTCTCCCCAAGTTACTTCTAGTCTAAAGAGGGAGAGAACAATGTATGTCAATAAGCTCAAGAATCAAGTGATAACCAGAGAAGTGGCAATGTGGTAAAGACTAGACTGGTTATTGCTTGTTTTGAAAATGTAAGAAGAACTTTAAGGAAATGGATTCTCCCTTAGAACCTCCAAAAGGAACAAAGACCTTCTATACCTTGATATCTCTAGAAAACAAAATATAAATCTCTTGGGAGGGGGATTGAGATAGCAGAGTAGGAGGATGTGGAGCTCACCTCCTCCCACAAACATATCAAAAATATATCTACAAGTAGAACAATTTTCACAGAAAACTAACTGCAAATTGGAAGAATATCTCCTATACAATGAAAGCTTCAAGAAAGATCTCCACATAACCAGATATGATGGGATTTTTAAAAAATGGCATCAGTTCAGTACCGGTGCCCCTGGGAGGGATCTATAAGGAATAAATGGTCCTCATGGGCAGACACTCATCCTGGGGAAGAAGAGGATCAACTCACAATCTGAGCAACCCAGACCTGGGGTCCTGCACAGAGGACACAAACCCCCTTGCATTTGGGAAATCCACTGAGACAGATAAAAGGGCTGGAGAAGCCTAGACTCTACTGATGAAGAGTGTGCACTTGCTAGCTAACAATCAGGGCAGGGTGAGATGTGAACTGGTGGCTGCTGACTTACCACATTTCCCAATCAAAAAAGGCCAACACCTTGCCCTCCGCCCCCACTCCATACCACAGCCTGTTATGAGATTAGGCCAAAGATTTGACCTAGTTATGTTGAGACAGACTGGGATGCCTGGGGTGTGATCCAGGCAGAACCACAGAGACCACTGTCAGCACATGGGGGCAGTGAGATAAGCCAGGCAGACATTCTTCTTACAAACACTGGACACACCACAAGTATGCACAGAGGCTAAGCACTGAACCTCAGGCAGACAGGCCCTGGGGGAGGACTCAACTAGCTAGAAAGAGATGGCACAGAAGGCCTGGAGTGTTATCCAAGGGAGTCATGGAGCCCATTTTCAGTGTGCACATGGTGGCAGCAGGTCCAACCTTGGCAGATATTGTCAGCCTGTGAAGCAGGCAGTGCCACAGGAACACACAGTGGCTAAGCACTGAATCTCAGGCAGACCGGCCCTGGGCATGAATATGCAGAGATTCATTTCCCAGAGAGAGTGCCCCAGGCCACCCACTCCACCACAGCCTAGGGCTGGGACAGACAGGTCCTGAGAGAAGTCTATCACAGGAGGCAGCCCAGATCCCAGGCGTCAGGATAGCGACCACAGTTTCACAATGCCCCAGCCCCCAGCCCTAGCTTATTCCACACCACATCCTTGCACTAGATCTGGGATGAACACAACAGAGAAAAGGAAGTGACTTTGGGCTCCTTCTGAGTGGAACTGCGGGTGCCTACACAGACAGTGAATGAATTTTCTATGACTGCATGTGCCTCACTTTCTTCAGTAATCACCTCCTTTAGGGCAAGGCATGTACTCAAGAGCAACAGAGACTGATCAGACCTGACCCTCAGGGATCTACTCCAACAACTAAGGAGGAGAACCTGCCCCCAACCATAGTGACAACTATTGAACAAATAAGACTCCCCCCCAGCCTCTCATCCAGCATGAGATTTAGACACAACAATCACACCCCCTATCAAATGGATTAACGGCCAGCACACTCTGAGGAAAAATGTGGCTAACATCCATACCAAAACCAGCCCTAACACCAAAAATATTGGACACACACAGTCTACACAGGAACACTCCCACATAAAAATACTTCTTCAAGATCACAATAGATAACTTTCTACTAAATTCATAGAGACAGAGAAAGTTGAGTAAGATGAAAAAGCAGAGAAACTACTCCCAGTTAAAAGAGCTTGAAAAATCCCTGAAAGAACAAGTAATAAAACAGACCTCACTAGTCTACTAGACCAAGAGTTCAAAAAGGAGGTAATAAAAATGTTAAAGGAATTGAGAAAGGTTATCAATACAAATGCAGATCACCGTAACAATGAGCTAAACACTAAAAAGATGAGCCAATCAAAATTAGGCAAGTTAATTGCTGAGACAAAAACCAGTCTAAAAGCATTGAAGAGCAGACTAAATGACAAAGAAGAATGAATAAGGGATCTGGTAAACAGAATAATGGAAATCATCCAATCAGAACAGCAGACAGACAGACAAATTTAAAAAATAAAAGCAACATATGAGTTCTATGGGATAATATAAATCATGCCAACCTACAGATAACAGAGTTCTAGAAGGAGAAGAGAGAAGGGGATCAAAAATGTATTAAAAAAATTATGGATAAATATTTCCCAAATCTATAGAAGGAAACATTTATTGAGGTACAGGAGATACAGAGGGTCCCAAATAAGATGAACACAAACAGACCCACAGCAAGCCATATCAAAATTAAAATGGCAAACATTAAAGATAAAGAGGATTCTAAAGGCAGAAAGAGAAAAACTGTCAGTTACAAGGGAACCCCCATGAGGCTATTAGCTGATTCCCCTCTGGAAACTCTGCAGGACAGAAGGGAGTAGCATGATATATTCAAAGCCCTGAAAGGGAAATTCCTCCAAACTAAGATACTCTGCCCAGCAAGCTTATCATTTAGAATAGACAGAGAGATAAAGAATTTCTCAGACAAGTAAAAACTGTAAGAATTAAGCAATAGTAAACCTACCCTAAAAAAAAAAAAGAAGTAAGAATGTATTGGAAAGGGAAATGAAATAGGAAAGGCAAATATATAAAAGGATTGACAATCACTTAAATAAGCCAGTACATAGATTAAGAAACAATCAAAAATTTTTGTAAAAGCCATTATAACTATGCAGAAGGATGAGCATGAAGCTCTAAAAGTAGGATATCAAAATCACAAGATGTTGGGGAGAGGAGTATAAAAATGTAGATCATTTAGAATGTGTTTGAACTTGTATGACTATCGGTTTAAAGCAAGTAGGTATTGCTATGTGTTAACATACTTGAACTCCATGGTAACAATAAATGAAAAACATACAATAGATTCACAAAAACCAAAAAGAAATCAACTCAAGCATACTACAAAATAAAACCATTAAACTACAAAAGATAAAACAAAAAGAAGAAATAAACAAAGAAAAACTACAAAAACTGGAAAACAAGGCTTAAAATGTCAGTAAATACATGCCTATCCATAATTACTTTAAATGTCAATGGACTAAATGCTCCAATCAAAAGACATAGAATTATAGATTGCATAAAAAAAAGGAAGAACCTACAACATAATGCCTACAGAAGGCTCACTTCAGGGTGAAATACACACAGACTGAAAGTGAAGGAATGGAAAAAGATATTTCATGCAAATGGAAACGACAAGAAAGCAGGGGTAGCAATATCCATCAGACAAAATAGACTTTAAAACAAAGGCCATAAAGAAAGACAAAGAAAGACATTATATAATGATAAAGGAATCAATACAAGAAGAGGATATTATACTAGTTAACATATATGCACCCAATATAAGAGCACCTAAATATATAAAACAAATGTTAACAGACACAAAGGGAGAAATTGACAGGAATACAATAATAATAGGAGACTTTCACACCCCACTGACATCAATGGACATATTATCCAGACAGAAAAATTAATAGTGCAACAGAGGTCCTAGAAGACATTATAGACCAGTTGGGCTTAGTTGATATCTGCAGGACACTACAAAGAAAGAAAAAACACAAACAAAAACAAAACCCAGAATACATGTTCTTTTCAATATCTCATGGAATGTTTTCTAGGATAGATCACATACTAGGAGCAAAAGAAGCCTCAACAGATTTAAGAGGATAGAAATTATTTCAAGTATCTTTCCTGACTTAGAAATTAGAAATCAACCACAGAAAGAAAGAGAGAAAAACAATGAATACATGGAGACTGAAAAACCTGCTACAAAAATTCCCCAATGGGACAATGATGAAGTCAAAGAAAAAATCAGGAAACACCTCAAGACAAGTGATAATGAAAGCAGAACCTTACAAAATCTACGAAATGGAGCAAAAGCAGTTATGAGAGGGAATTTCATACTGATAAAGGTCTTCCTCAAGAAACAAGAAAAATCTCAAACAAACAACCTAACTTACCACCTAAAAGAATTAGAAAAAGAACAAACAAAACCTAAAGTCAGCAGAAGGAAGAAAATAATGAAGATCGGAGAGGAATAAATATGATAGAGATAAAAGAAAAATAGAAAAGATCAATAAAATCAAGAACATTTTTTGAAAACACAAAATCAACAAACCTCTAGCCAGGTTCACCAAGAAAAAAGAGAGAGAACAAAATAATAAATGAAAGAGGAGAAAAAAACTGATACCACAGAAATTAAAAAATCATAAGCAAATACTATGAAATGTTATATGCCAACAAATTGGATAACTTAGAAGAAATGGACAAGTTTCTAGAAACATACAGCCTATGAAAACTGAGTCAAGAAAAAACAGACCTATCATTAGAAGTGAAATAGAATCTGTAATTTAAAAACTTCAGGCAAACAAAAGTCCAGGACTGTATGGCTTCACTGGAGAATTCTATCAAACATACAATGGAGAACTTTTACCTATTCTTTGCAAATTATTTAAAAAAATTGAAGAGGAGGGAACACTCCCAATGGTGGCTATGAATCCACCATCTCCCTGATACTAGGAAAAGACACTACAAAAAAAAAAAAAGGAAAGAAAATTACAGGCCAATATCTTTGATGAATATAGATGCACAAATCCTCAACAAAATATCAATATTAGCAAACTGAATCCAACAATACATAAAAAGAATCATACACCACAATCAAGTTGGAGTCATTCCAGGGTTGCATGTATGGTTCAATGTACTCAAATCAATCAAAGTGTTATACCACAAAACAAAAGACAAAAATCACATGATCATCTCAATAGGCACAGAAAAAGCATTTGACAAAATTCAACATCTATACATGATAAAAACTCTCATCAAAGTGGATATAGAGGGAACATACCTCTACATTATAAAACCCATTTATGACAAACCCACAGCCAACTTGATACTCAATGATGAAAAGCTGAAAGCTTTACCATTAAATTCAGGAGCAAGACAAGGATGCCCACTTTCACCACTTCTATTCATCACAGTATTGGAAGTCTTAGCCACAGCAATCAAACAAGAAAAAGAATAAAAATTATCCAAACTGGAAGGGAAGTGGTAAAGAGAGAGAAAGATAACAACAATCTTGCTTAAAATGTCATCAAAAAATAAAATGCCTAGGAATAAACTTAACCAAGGAGGTGAAAGACCTAAATGTTGAAAACTATAAAATATTGATAAAGGAAATTGAAGATGATTCAAAGAAATGGAAAGATATCCCATGCTCTTGGATTGAAAGAATTAATATTGTGAAAATGGCCATGCTACCCAAAGCAATCTACAGACATAATGCAATCCTTATCAAAATACCCATGACATTTTTCACAGAACTAGAACAAATAATCCTAAAACTTATATGGAACCACAAAGGACCCAAAATTGCCAAAGCAATCTTGAGAAAAAAGAACAAAGCTGAGGCATCACCCTTCCAGACTTCAGACAATATTACAAAGCTACAGTAATCAAAACAGTGTGGTAATAGCACATAAACAAACATATAGATCAATGGAACAGAATACAGAACCCAGAAATAAACCCACACCTACAGTCAATTAATCTTCAACAAAGGAGGCAAGAATATATGATGTAGAAAAGACAGTCGGTTCAACAAGTGATATTGGGAAAGCTGGACAGCTACATGTAAATCAATGAAATTAGAACACTCCCTCACATGGTATACAAAAAATAAACTCAAAATTGTCTAAAGACCTACATATAAGATATGACATCATAAAACTCCTAGAAGAGAACATAGTCAAAACATTCTCTGACATAAATCATAGCAATATTTTCTTAGAGCAGTCTCTCAAGGCAAAAGAAATATAAGCAAAAATAAAGAAATGAGACCTAATTGAACTTAAATCTTTTGTACAGCAAAGGAAAATGAAAAGACAGCCTACAGAATGGGAGAAATTATTTGCAAACCATGCAACTGGCAAAGGGTTAATATCCAAAATACACAAACAGCTCATATGACTCAACATCAAAAAAAAAAAAAACGACAAACAAACAAAAAATAGGCCGAAGACATAAATAGACATTTCTCAAAAAATACAGACAGATGGCCAATGGCCAAAAGATGCTCAACATTGCTAATTATTAGAGAAATGCAAATCAAAACCACAATGAGGTATCACTTCACATAGCTATCATCAGAAAATCTACAAATAATAAATGCTGGAGAAAGTGTGAAAAAAAGTGAATCCTCCTACACTGTTGGTGGGAATGTAAATTGTTGCAGCCACTATGGAAAACAGTATGGATATTCCTTAAAAAACTAAAAATGGAGCTACCATTTGATACAGCAATCCCATTCTTGGGTGTATATCCAGAAACAATGAAAACTCTAATTTGTGGAATTAGATGTGGAAGATGGCAGAGGAGTAGGAAGACGTAAAGTTCATTCTCCCCACAAATGCATTAATTTGATCACCAGCTGAACACTAGCAGAGGACCTCGGACAACTAAAAGGACAAGAAAGATCTGCACATAAGCAGGTAGGACAAACGAAGGGAAAAGGAAGAGGAGAGGAAGTGGGGTGGAACCTGCACCCCTTTGGGGGAGCTGAAGGAGATGAGAGTTTCCCACATCCAGGGAAGACCCCTTACTGGCGGGGAGATCAGTTGGGACAGAAGGGGAGCTTCAAGGGCTATCAGAGGAGAGCACAGCAGCTGATCTGTGGCAGCTGGACAGAGTGAGACCTACACAGATGGTCTGTGCCACATCCCTGTGTGCTCCACCTTGAGATGTGTGTCCACTGGTGCAAATGGGGGCTGAGTGCTGGAACATGGGGTTTGGAGAGCAGACACACGGAGAGGACTGCTGTTGGCTGCAAGGAGACAGCCTGAATGGATGGTAGTGAGGAAATCTGCAACTGGGAATGCTTGTAGAGGAAACCTGGACCACCATAGAAGTGAAGAGCCATTGTTGAGTGATGTGAAAGGGGTGGATTTGCCATTGCAGCCTCTCTCCATACGTGCCAGCCCCCACCTCCCTGGGAACTAAGAAGGGCCCCCACTGGGGCCAGCATTCTTGTGCCCATGGCTACTAGCTACCCCATGTGCCCTGTCCCCACCATGGCTCCTGCAACCCCAGCTGCCACCACCTCTGAGTCCCTTCCTTGCCCAGGCAGAGGTGGGGCTGAAACCACAGCTGAGCCCCAGAGGCTGTAGATCTAAGGAAAAAAAGCTGAAATCTTTCCTTACAGCTGCACAAACCACAAATTGACATCCCTGTGACTGGCTTTGTAAAGTCAGTGCCTACAGAACATCTGAACAGACAATGAGTGCTCCCGCAGCCAAGATGGGTCTAGCTTTAGCAGCTGTACACTTTGTGGGCATGTACAATTGGGGGTTGGGCCAGAGTCTGAGCTGCCCTCTTAGCACCTACAAAGGGTCCAGATCCATGATTACTGCAATCCTGGGATCTGACTTCAGTGGATCTATGCTGGTGACCTGGTGAAAACAATGTCTGAGAACACCAGGGCCAATTGCCAACATACCCATGGTTAAGGTGGGGTCAAGAGCAGTGCTAACAACAGTGTAACCTGAGAGCTTACACAATGGGTGAAAAGTGACACAACAGAGCACACCCACAGGTGAACAGCTCCAGAGGAATAATACTCAGTGGCTTCCCTCCAAGTGGGAGTGCTCCAATTCTGCCTACTACACACCACAGATCGGACACAGAACTAATAAATAGATCTGGGGGCCTCTACTCCAACAACTAGGGAGGAGACTCCACCTCTGACAGGGCAATGACAAGCACAGAGCAAAGGGAAGGCCCTGCTCAATATCCAGTGGAGGTTCTTGTCACCACAACATCAGTCACACCATCTATAAAGGGGATAACAGCCAGCATACACTGAGGAAAGAGGTGGCAGACATCTATACTAAAAACAACACTTGCACCAAAAAATATTAAACCCACAGAGGCTACACAGGGATGTTCCTACATGAAATAGCCCTCCAAGACAGTTTAAGATCTGGCATTAGGTGGAAAAAA
This sequence comes from Delphinapterus leucas, assembly GCF_059928025.1. Classification (NCBI taxonomy): domain Eukaryota; kingdom Metazoa; phylum Chordata; class Mammalia; order Artiodactyla; family Monodontidae; genus Delphinapterus; species Delphinapterus leucas. The sequence goes on from NC_143145.1 coordinate 53,883,928, forward strand.
ACCCTAGAGTATTTAACCTTGAAGGCTAGCAGGGCTTGAGTACAGGATATCCACATGGCTGGGGGAAGCAGAGATTCTACCCTTGGAAGGCATGCACAAGGTCTCACATGCACTGGGACCCAGCACAAAGCAATATCCCCATAGGAACCTGAGTTACACCTACATAAGGGTCTTGGAGGGTCTCCTGGGGAGGCAAAGGTCGACTATAACTCACTGGTAGCAGAAGCCCCAGGGAATATTGATTGGAATTAGCTCTCCTAGAGGTCAACATTTTGGAACTAAGACCCCACCCAACAAACTGCAGGCTCTAGAGTTGGAAAGTCTCAGGCCAAACTACAACCAAGATAGGAACACAGCCTCGCCCATCAGAACACAGGCTACCTAAAGGCATACTGAGCTCACAGCCACCTCAAAATGCACCAGTTGAAATGGCCCTGCCCATCAGAGGGACAAGACCCAGCTCCACCTACCAGAGAACAGGTACCAGTCCCTCCCACCAGGAAGCCTGCACAATATCCTGGACCAACCTCACATATGAGGGGGCAGACACCAGAAGCAAGAGGAACAACAATCCTGCAGCCTGTGGAAAGGAGACCACAAACTCAGAAAGTAGACAAAATGAGAAGGCAGAGAAATATGTTGCAAATGAAGGGACAAGATAAAAACCCACAAGAGCAACTAAATGAAGAGGAGATAGGCAATCTACCTGAAAGAGAATTCAGAGTAATGATAGTAAAGATGATCCAAAATCTCAGAAAAAGAATGGAGGCACAGATCAAGAAGATACAACAAATGTTTAACAAGAAGCTAGAAGATGTAAAGAACAAACAGAGATAAACAATACAATAAATGAAATGAAAAATACACTAGAAAGAATCAATAACAGAGTAACTGAGGCAGAAGAACGAATAAGTGAGCTGGAAGACAGAGTGGTGGAAGTCACCGTAACAGAACAGAATAAAGAAAAAAAAATGAGGACAGTCTCAGAGAAATCTGGGAAAATATTAAACACACCAACATTCACATTAAAGGGGTCCCAGAAGGAGAAGAGAAAGAGAAAGGGCTTGAGAAAGTATTTGAAGATATTATAGTTGAAAACTTTGCTAACATGAGAAAGGAAACACTCACTCAAGTCCAAGAAGTGCAGAAAATCCCATGCAGGATGACCCACAGAAAACATCATTCTCAATAGTGAAAAACTGAAAGCATTTCCTCTAAGATCGGGAACAAGACAAGGATGTCCACTCTCTCCACTTTTATTCAACATAGTTTTGAAAGTCCTAGCCACAGCAATCAGAGAAGAAAAAGAAATAAAAGGAATCCTAGTTGGAAAAGAACAAGTAAAACTATCACTGTTTGCAGATGACATTATATTATACATAGAGAATCCTAAACTACTAGAGCTCATCAATGAATGTGATAAAATAGCAGGATACAAAATTAATGCACAGAAATCTCTTGCTTTCCTATACACTAACAAAAATAGATCAGAAAGAGAAATCAAGGAAACAATCCCATTTACCATCACATCAAAAAGAATAAAATAGCTAGGAATAAACTTACCTAAGGTGGTAACAGTCCTGTACTCAGAAAACCATAAGATATTGTTGAAAGAAATCAAAGATGACACAGACTGATGGAGAGATACACTGTGTTCTTGGATTGGAAGAATCAATATTCTCCATATGACTATACTCTCAAAGTAATCTATGGATTCAATGCAATCCCTAGCAAATTACATAGCATTTCTTACAGAATTAGAACAAAAATTTTACAATTTCTATGGAAACACAAAAGCCCCCGAATAGCCAAAGCAATCTTGAGAAAGAACAACAGAGCTGGAGGAATCAACCTCCCTGACTTCAGAGTAAACTACAAAGCTACAGTCATCAAAACAGTATGGTACTGGCACAAAAACAGACATATAGATCAATGGAACAGGATAGAAAGTCAAGAGATAAACCCATGCATCTATAGTCACCTAAGCTATGACAAAGGAGCAAAGTATATACAATGGAGAAAAGAACATGCACCAGAATGTTCATAGCAACACTATTTACAATAGCCAAGTCATGGAAATCACAGAAGTGCACCCTAACAGATGATTGGTTTAAGAAGTGTGGTTTATATATCAATGGAATATTACTCAGCCATAGAGAAGAATTAAAATTTTCCATTTACAGCAACACAGGCAGATCTAGAGAGTATTATACTTAGTGAAGTCAGATAATGAGAATTACTATATGATATCACTTATAGGTGGAATCTAAAAAATAATACAGATGAATCTATATACAAAACAGAAACAGACTCACATAGAAAACTAACTTACGGTTACCAAAGGGGTAGTGGGGAAGGAATAAATAAGGCTATGGGATTAACATACTATACATAAGATAGATAAGTAACAAGAATTTATACCACAGGGAACAAAAAAAGTAGGCTAGTGGCTCTGAAGGAAATTGATGAACAATGACTTATTGAAGAGTATAACACATGAGCTAGGGACTGAAATATATAATTTAAACTACTTGTTTTACAGGTAAAGGAAACTCAATGAGAAAAGACAGAATTATGTGAAACAGTGATGCCTGTCTAGAAAAGCACAGAGTATTGGGTAAGTGAGGAGAGAAATACTGAAGAGAGATCATCCTTTCAGGAGACAATTAGTGAATAGAAAAGGGTCAGAACACAGAAGGCCTTAAGGATTTGAGACTTTTTCCTGAGGGCCAATGGGAAATTTTTGAAGAATTTTAAACCGTTGAGCTAACATGATCAGAATTATGTCTTAGAGAAAATATCACAGCAGCATGGAAGAAGAACTAGGGAATGAGAGATTATAGGACAAATATTAATTTAAATTAAATTAAATTTAATTTAATTGCCAATAAGGAGACATTGCTAGACAGCAGGGAAAATAGTAAAGTAATATCTACATGCTTTACCTTCATGTTTGTGTCTCTTTCTGACATTTTTTAGGCTTACCAAGGCACTTCCCATATATCACTTAATTTAATCATCATAACAACCCTCAAAAGTAGACAACGTTACAGATTTTTTAAAAATGGACATTCAGAAATTATGTAATTTGCTCAAAGTCTCACAGCTAATAAATAAAAGTCAACTAGGACTCAAACCGATATCAATTTATTATAGTAAAGATTGCCAACATTCATTGATTTCTCATTGGGTGTTAGACACTGTATTGTTTTAGTTATATTATTGCAACCCTTACAAAATCCCTCTGATGTATATACTAGTATGATTATTCCCACTTTATGTAAAAAGAAAAACAAAGAATTTGTATAATTTGCCCCAGGTTATCCAACCAGTAACTAGCAACAGCAGATTTCAGACCTAGGACCTTGAACTACAGAGGTCATACTCTTTACAATTAAACTGGTCTGATCACAGCTACCTGAAGTTGCTTACCCTATATCAAAACTAAACCCAGACATAATTTTGAGTTATCCTCCCAGACCTTTAGCTGAAACATAGGTTATTGCATTCCTTTCTGAATACTTATAAACTAAAACACTCCAAACATTATTTGTACATATTTTGGCAGAATACCACAAATTGACTTATTTTCCAGTAAAAGATAAATTCTCTCTCAGTAATTTTAATGAACTAATCCAACTCTCTCTTGCTCTTACCTAGTTAATAAATAAAATAACTCATGGTCTATATTCAGTAGTTTCCATGACAATCTGATATTACACAGTATCAGATAATTGTGATCTTATACTTACTACTTTCTGCAAAGAGATTGAAACTACAAATAGGATCTTATCAGAACTAAACAACTAAAAACACATTTAACTAGAATATGACAAGATTTTAAAGCAGATATTAACGGCTTTCACTACAGGAATTTTCAAATTATCAGAACATCAAAACATATATTGAGTATTACTTCAGTGCCTAAAAATTTAGCAACTTCTCCTTCTTTCAATTGTAATACTTTTGTAAAAATGCCAATATGCAGGAGGAACAAAGAGCATCTCCTATTTCCGTGTTCCCTTGTATCCTTTCTTTCATATGGCTAATGTTATGTTTTTTTTCTCATTTTACATATCTCTATTTACACATTTATTTCAAGACAGTTTTCCTAATTCCAGAAATATCAGGGATAAACATATGGGTTGAATATAATGGATCTTGTGGATAACAGATAATGAAAAATAATTTTGCCTTTTCCTATGACAAAATAGAGAATGGTCTTCCAGATGGAGACCCTCCCAGGTGGGTGCCTACATCTACTGATATTTCTGCTTTCATGTATCCCCTGAGCTTTCTTCTCTTAATATTTTGTGAATAGCTGGGTGGACAGAGGGAATTATGGCCATAGCATCCTGAAAGATGAGCAATCTAAGGAAAGAAAATAAAGTAAGGAATAATGAAGAAAGCAGGACCTAGTTAGAGTCAAAATGACTCTTTGCAGGTTATGCAGCCAACATGTTCCAAGGCAGATTCCAACTCTTTTGAGTTGGTTGTGTCTAATATATGACATGAAGATAGCTTGCTGTTAACAATATCAGCTGGGCAAAAACACTCAAGAAAGTCTGAAAAATATTGTTTTCTTTTGTTGTGAATTAATTTCAACCTAAAATATGAAGTCTGAAAAAAAAAGACATGTTTTCACACAGATAAAAATATATGGTAGTAGAACATGCCACCAGTGTACCCTACTTCCCTTCTAGTTTCATGATCTGGGTGAGTTTTTTCAATTCCAAATCCTCAAGTTTCTTACATGCAAAATAGGAATAAAAGAGGCTACTTCATTGGAAGAGTATCAAATGATGCACATAAATATTTTGGCTCATAGTACATTTTCAATAAATGTTAAGAGGAATAGAAAAAAGAAGAGAGAATTATTTTTGTTATAGTAGTTTTTATATTCTAGGTAGGAAAATAATAGGAAGTTTTTGTAAACTCATTTCTGATTAAGAATGCTAGAAGGCAACATAATGCTTTGCAATGAGAAAACTTAAGGAATGAATTTTGGTCACATTTTAAGAAAGAAAAATAAAATGGGAGAACTACACATTGACATAATGAAAATTTATTTTGAGTCAGATAAACTGATAAGCATTTCAAATCATAATTATTATATAATTAGAAAAGTTAAGAGCAATGAGATAAACTTCTACATTTTAAACACACCAAGAAACAGCCAAGATGGTGAAGTAGGAACATACTGAGCTCAGTTCCTCCCATGCGTACACCAAAATTACAACAGTTTACAGAGAAATAATCAAGGAGAATGACCTGAAGACTAGCAGAAAAAAAACTTTTACAACTAAATATATAAAGAAGGAACTACAGTGAGACACTAGGAGAGGCAGGGTATAGTTAAGTCCTCCAGTCAATGACCCAAGAACAGAAAGATAATTACAATTGCAGAGATTCTCCCCAAGGACCAAGGGGTCCAAGCCTCACATCAGGTTCCTTAGCCCAGGGTTCCTGCACTAAGAAGGTAAGCCCCCAGAACATCAGATGTTGAAGGCCGTAGGCGCTTACTTTTGGGAGAGTCAGAGGGCTGTAGGGAATAGAGACTTTGCTCTTAAGGGTACACACAAAATATCACACACTCCAACACTCATAGTAGAAGCAGTAATTTGAAAGAAGCTTGGCTCAGACACACTTGCTGATCTTGGAGAGTCTCATGGAGAATCAGGAGGCAACTGGAACTCACCCTGGGGACATAGACACCAGCAGTAGTCACTTTTGGGAACTTGCCCTACCATGAGGACACTAGTGCTGCAAACACTGTTTTGCAGTCTTTCCTCTAGCTTATTGGCCTTGGGACCCATCTCCACCCACCATGCAGTACTCACTAGCTCTGGGATGCCCCAAGCCAAGCAGCTAGCCAAGTGAAGACATAGCCTCAGTCACCAGCAGATCAGCAGTTGTATAATCCCCTGAGCCCCAAGCCACCACAGGACCTGGAACCACCACCAGAGAGCCTAGGACTTGGCCTCACCCACCACTGAGCAGGCAATAGCCGAGGGACACCCTCATCCCTGGCTCTGCCCATCATCAGGCCAATATCAGCTCCCAGACATCTTAGGCCCTTCAGCCAGTTCCCCAGGAATGGTCCCATCCTCTATCAGGTCAACACTAGCTCCAAGGACCACTGGCCCTGTAGCCAGCCACACCAGGGACCAGATACACCCACCAGTGGGCCTCAGGATCTCCAGGGCTCCACAACCAGCCGACTCGTTACCCATCCCCACCCATCAGTAAGCTGGAAGCCTTCCCCCTAAGCAGGCCCTGGAATACAACTTGATGGGGGGCCAACCAAGCTGACCAGCACACCCACAGTAGTCAGCCCGATGCAACATACATAGGACACACACAGCAAACATAGAGAGCATGCCTAGAGCACATAGCTCTGGTGACCAGAGGGGAATATGCTGTTGGGTCCTGTAGGGTGTCTCCTTCTTAAGGCCATTTCTCCAAGATAAGGATATGTAGCCAACCTACCAAATACATAGAAATAAGAACAGCAAATTAGGCAAAATGAAGCAACAGAAGAATATGTTTCAAATGAAGGAATAGTATAAAAACTCCCATGAAGCATTAAGTGAAGTGGAGATAAGCGATGTACTCGATAAAGAGTTCAAAGTAATGATCATAAAGATGCTCAAAGAACTCAGGAGAAGAATGAATGAACACAGTGAGAAGTTAGAATTTTCTAAGAAAGAGTTAGGAAAAATAAAGAAGAATGAAACAGAGCTGAAGAATACAATAACTGAAATAAAAAATACACCAGAAAGAATCAACAGTTGTTTAGGTGATAAAGAGGAATGGACCAGCGAACTGTAAGACAGAATAGTAGAAATCACTTAAGCTGAACAGAAAAAAGAAAAAAAGGGAATTAAAAAAAATGAGAACAGTTTAAGAGACCTCTGGGACAATATCAAGTATACTAACATTCACATTATAGGCATCTCAGAAGGATTAGAGAGAGAAAGAAAAGGGGCAGAGAACATATTTGAAAACATAATAGCTGAACACTTCCTAACCTGAGACAGGAAAGTAATATCCAGGTTCAGGAAACACAGAGAGTCCCAGACAAGATGAACCCAAAGAGGTTCACATCAAGGCGCATTTTACTTTAAATTGCACTGTTGGTGTGATGTAAATTGTGCAGGCACTATGGAAAATATTATGGAGGCTCCTTACAAAACTAAAAACAGAACTACTGTATGATCCAACAGTTCCACTCCTGGGTATAAATAAGAAGAAAACAAGAAACACTAATTTGAAAAGATATCTGCATCCTTGTATTCATTTCAGCTTTATTTACAATAGCCAAGTTATGGAAGCAACCTAAGTTCTAATCAATAGATGAATGCATAAAAAAGATGTGATATGTATATATACAATAGATTATTACTCAGCCATACACAAGAATGAAATTTTGCCATTTGTAATAGCATGGATGGACCTAGAATGTATTACGTTAAGTGAAATAAGTCAGTCAGTGAAAGACAAAGGACATATGATTTCACTTACATGTGGAATCTAAAAAACAAATGAACAAATATAATAAAATAGAAACAGAGTCTTAGATACAGAAAATCAACAGGTGGTTTTCAGGGGCTGGGGGGTGGGGGGATGAGAGGAATAGGAGAGGCAGAAAGAAGTATAGTTTTCCAGTTACAAAATAAATGAATCATAGGTATGAAATATATAGTGTGGGGAATATAGTCAATGATAATGTAATATCTTTGTGTGGTGAAAGATGGTAGCTAGACTTATTGTGGTGATCCTTTTGGGATGTATGGAAATACCAAATAACTGTGTTGTGCACCAGGAACTAACGTAGTGTTATAAGCCAATTATACTTCAAAAACAAAGAAACAAACAAACAAACACGTAGAAAAAAAAATCAGATTTATGGTTACCAGAGGTGGGGGAGCGAATTGGGTGGAGGAGAAAGGGAATTGCATTGAAGGTGGTCAGAAGTTAAAAACTTCCAATTATAAGATAAATAAATGTTTGGGATGTAATGTAAGACAGGACTGATATAATTAACACTGTTGTATGCTGTATATCAAAGTTGTTAAGAGAGTATAGCCTAAGAGTTCTCATGACAAGGAAAACATTTTCTTCTTTTCAAAAAATTTTGTTTTTGAAATAAAACAAAACATTATAGTTGTTTTAGTTATATAAACAAACTATATAACTAAACATAGTTATGGTGGTAATAATTTAAAGATGTATTACTGCAAATTATGCTGTATACCTTAAACTTAACAACATACAGTTCTGTATGTCTATTATATCTCAATAAACCTGGAATTAACAAATACATAAATAAGATCTAAAAAGAAACAAACAAAAAGAAATATAATCTCAGTAGACCTATATAGTTTGTGTTTTACAGTGTTGTTTTATTTTGAGTAACATGGATGGGTGGTTAAGGAAAGTTAAATATTTTTAGTGTTTAAAATCTCCAAAGGTCTGCATCTGGCCCTAGTACCAGAGAAATACCACTTCACTCTAGTCCCAGCTCCTATGGCATGCTTCAAACCCCATCTCCCATTCTTCACCAACCAGGTCTACCCGCCTTATCTCTTTTCAGAGGGTGGTTGGAATGCTGGCTTCCCCTTCCTCAGATGCTATATGAAGGTGAGCTGGGAAACGAGAGCAAAAAACTGTCAGTTTTCCTCCAATTAATTCACTGTTAAATTTTATTTTCTTAGAGATTTTGACACTTTTCCAGCTTGTTTTGTATTATAAGGTACATTGTATGCTTTCTTAAGCACATTAACACTTGCATATTTTTATGTAATTTAAAAACTCAATGAGAGTCAATAAATGTTTTAATTAACCATAATTTTAAAACATCTATGAAAAGTATAGTTTATATTTGCTTTAAAGTCATATTAATTTTAACTTTAAAAAAGTTTAAATACTAATTTTTCTTGTTATTTTAACTCAAGTCACATGATTAATTACATTTAAGTATCAATATATTACATTGAATAAGAAGTTAACCCCCACTACCCAGTACATTGCCTGAACATTTCTCATAATTATGTTAATGTTTAAATACAAATATTTTGGAAAAAAAATTCTCTAAGTTGTAGTTAAATGCTTTGAGGATGTAATGAATGATATACTTTAAGTTGTTTGACTTAATTAAGAATGCTTATCTTTCCTATTTTCCTAATTTCCAAGCATAAATTGGCTTGTTTTGGGAAAACCCTTTGATATGCCTTAGTGTTTTCCTGTAGTTTGAACTCAGTTTGTATTTTTGATCTTGCTTTTGAAGTATTTAAAAAATAAGTCTTAAAATCTCTTTTTATTTTTTTCCAGTTATTTTTATTTTTTATTTTATTTTTCAACTATGTTGTTATCTTTATTTTTTTTCACAGGTTTTTAAAAAAAATTTATTGGAGTATAGTTGCTTTACAATGTTGTGTTACTTTCTGCTGTACAGCAAAGTGAATCAGTTATGCACATACATATATCCCCTTTTTTTTAGATTTCCTTCTCATTTAGGCCACCAGAGAGCATTGAGTAGAGTTCCCTGTGCTCTACAGTAGGTTCTCATTAGTTGTTTATTTTATACAAAGTAGTGTATATGTCAATCCCATTCTCCCAATTCATCCGCCCCCCTTCCCCCTTGGTATCCATAACTTTGTTCTCTACATCTGTGTCTCGATTTCTCCTTTGCAAATAAGTTCATCTGTACCATTTTTCTAGAATCCACATGTAAGCGATATTATATGATATTTGTTTTTCTCTTTCCGACTTACCTCACTCTGTATGACAGTCTCTAGGTCTATCCATGTCTCTGTAAATGGCACTATTTCATTCATTTTTATGGCTGAGTAATGTTCCATTGTATATATGTACCACAACTTTTTGTTGTGTTCTTTTTCTCCAATAAATTTTATTCAAACAGCCCTCCCCAGTTTTCTCCTAATTCCTAGTAAAAGCTGACCTTCCCTTTGTCTCTTTGGACTTGCCTATGGATTATCATAGTTTACATTTTTCTTTTTTTTTTTTTTTCTGATGACCTTGGGTGCTTTTTATTTTTTAACATCTTTATTGAAGTACAATTGCCCCACAATGGTGTGTTAGTTACTGCTTTATAACAAAGTGAATCAGCTATACATATACACATATCACCATATCTCCTCCCTCTTGCGTCTCTCTCCCACTCTCCCTATCCCACCCCTCTAGGCAGTCACAAAACACAGAGCTGATCTCCCCGTGCCATGCAGCTGCCCCCCACCAGCCAGCCATTCTACATTTGGTAGTGAATATATGTCCATATCAGTCTTGCACTTGGTACCAGCTTACCCCTCCCCCTCCTTGTGTCCTCAAGTCCATTCTCTATGTCTGTGTCCCTATTCCTGTCCTGCCCCTAGGTTCTTCAGAAACTTTGTTTTTTTTTTTAGATTCCATATATATGTGTTGGCACACACTATTTGTTTTTCTCTTTCTGACTTACTTCACTCTATATGACAGACTCTAAGTCCAACCACCTCACTAGAAATAACTCAATCTTGTTTCTTTTTATGGCTGAGTAATATTCCATTGTATATATGTGCCACATCTTCTTTATCCATTCATCTGTTGAGGGACACTTAGGTTGCTTCCATGTCCTGGCTATTGTAAATAGAGCTGCAATGAACATTGTGGTACATGACTCTTTTTGAATTATGGTTTTCTCAGGGTATATGCCCAGTAGTGGGATTGCTAGGTTATATGGTAGCTCTATTTTTAGTTTTTTAGGGACCTCCATACTGTTCTCCATAGTGTCTGTACCAATTCATTCCCACCAACAGTGCAAGAGGGTTCCCTTTCCTCCGCACCCTCTCTAGCATTTATTGTTTGTAGATTTTTTGATGAAGGCCGCTCTGACCAGTGTGGGGTGATACCTCATTGTATTTATGGTTTGCATTTCTCTAATAATTAGAGATGTTGAGCATCGTTTCATGTGCCTCTTGGCCATCTGTATATCTTCTTTGGAGAAATGTCTATTTAGGTCTACCACCTAGTTTTTGATTGAGTTGTTTTTTTGATATTGAGCTGCATAAATTTTATTTTCTTGGAGATTAATTCTTTGTCAGTTGCTTTGTTTGCAAATATTTTCTCCCATTCTGAGGGTTGTCTTTTCATTTTGTTTATGTTTTCCTTTACTTTGCAAAAGCTTTTAAGTTTAATTATGTCCCAATAATTTATTTTTGTTTTTATTTTCATTACTCTAAGAGGTTGGTCAAAAAAGATCTTGCTCTGATTTATTTCAAAGAGTGTTTATCCTATGTTTTCCTTTAAGAGTTTCATAGTGTCTGGTCTTACATTTAGGTCTTTATTCCATTTTGAGTTTATTTTTGTGTATGGGGATAGGGAGTGTTCTAATTTCATTCTTTTACATGTAGCTGTCTGGTTTTTCTAGCATCACTTATTGAAGTGTCTTTTCTTCATTGTATATTCTTGGCTCTTTTCATAGATTCATTGACCATAGGTGCGTGGGTTTATCTCTGGACTTTCTATCCTGTTCCATTGGTCTATGTTTCTGATTTTATGCCAGTATCATACTATCTTGATTACTGTAGCATTGTAGTATAGTCTGAAATCAGGGAGCCTGATTCCTCCACCTCAGTTCTTCTTTCTCAAGATTGTGTTGGCTTTTCAGTTTCCATACAAATTGTAAAATTTTTTGTTCTAATTCTGTGAAAAATGCTATTGGTAATTTGATAGGGATTTCATTGCATCTGTAGACTGCTATGGGTAGTATAGTCATTTTCACAATATTGTTTCTTCCAGTCCAAGAACATGGTATGTCTTTCCATCTGTTTGTGTCATCTTTGACTTCTCTTATCGGTATCTTATAGTTTCTGTGTACAGGTATTTTGTCTCTTAGGTAGGTTTGTTCCTAGGTATTTTATTCTTTTGTTGTGATGGTAAATGGGATTGTTTCCTTAATTTTTTTTCTGATCTTTCATTGTTAGTGTATAGGAATACAAGAGATTTCTGTGTATTAATTTTGTATACTTCAACTTTAACAAATTTATTGATAAGCTCTAATAGTTTTCTGGTGGTCTGTTTAGAATTTTCGATGTATAGTATCATGTCATCTGCAAACAGTAACGGTTTTACTTCTTTTCCAGTTTGGATTCCTTTTATTTTTTTTTATTCTCTGATCACTGTGGCTAGGACTTCCAAAACTACGTTGAATAAATGTGGTGAGAGAGGACATCCTTATCTTGTTCCTTATCTTAGAGTAAATGCTTTCAGTTTTACACTATTGAGAATGATATTTGCAGTGGGTTTTTTGTACATGTCCTTTACTGTGTTAAGGTATGTTCCCTCTATGCCCACTTTCTGGAGAGTTTTTATCATAAATGGGTGTAGAATTTTATCAAAAGCTTCTTCAGCATTTATTGAGATGATCATATGGCTTTTATTCTTCAGTTCGTTAATATGGTGTATCACATTGATTGCTTTACTTATGTTGAAGAATCCTTGCATCCCTGGGGTAAATCTCACTTGATCATGGTTTATGATCCTTTTAATGTGTCATTGGGTTCTGTTTACTAGTGTTTTGGGGAGGAGTTTTGCGTCTATGTTCATCAGTGATATTGGCCTATAATTTTCTTTTTTACAATACCTTTGTCTGGTTTTGGTATCGGAGTGATGGTGGTCTCATAGATGAACTTGGAAGTGTTCCTCCCTCTGCAATTTTTGGAAGAGTTTGAGAAGAATAGGTGTTAGCTATTCTCTAAATGCTTGTTAGAATTTACCTGTGAAGCCGTCTGGTCCTGGACTTTTGTGTGTTGGAAGATTTTTAGTCACAGTTTCAATTTCATTACTTGTAATTGACCTGTTCATATTTTCTACCTTTTCCTGGTTTAATACTGGAGGGTTGTACTTTTCTAAGAATCTGTCCATTTCTTCCAATTTGTCCATTCTATTGGCATATAGTTGCTGTAGTAGTCTCTTTTTATCCTTTGTATTTCTGTGTTGTCAGTTGTAACTTCTCCTTTTTCATTTCTAATTTTATTGATTTGAGTCATCCCCCTTTTTTTCTTGATGAGTCTAGCTAAAGGTTTGTCAATTTTTTTATCTTCTCAAACAACCAGATTTTAGTTTTATTGATATTTTCTATTGTTTTTCTCATCTTTATTTCATTTATTTCTGGTCTGATCTTTATGATTTCTGTCCTTCTACTAACTTTGTGTTTTGTTTGTTCTTCTTTCTTGAGTTGCTTTAGTCATAAGTTTAGGTTGTTTATTTGAGATTTTTCATGTTTCTTGAGGTAGGATTGAATTGCTATAACTTTCCGTCTTAGAACTGCTTTGCTGCATCCCATAGGCTTTGTGTGTTATGTTTTCGTTGGCAGTTTTTTCTAGGTTTATTTGATTTCCTCTGATTTTTTCATTGATCCATTGGTTATTGAATAGCGTATTGTTTAGCCTCCATTTGTTTGTGTTTTTTACATTTTTTCTTCTGTAATTGATTTCTAATCTCATAATGTTGCAGTCAGAAAAGATGCTTGATATGATTTCAATATTCTTAAATTTACAGAGGCTTGATTTGTGACCCAAGATATGATCTACCCAGGCAAATGTTCCATGTGCACTTGAGAAAAAAGTGTATTCTGCTGCTTTCGGGTAGAATGTCCTGTAAATGTCAATTAAGTCTATCTGGTTTAATGTGTCATTTAATGCTTGTGTTTCCTTATTAATTTTCTGTCTGTATGATCTGTCCATTGTTGTAAATGTGGTGTTAAAGTCCTCCACTATTATTGTGTTACTGTTGATTTCCCATTTTACAGCCATTAGCATTTGCCTTAGGTATTGAGGTGGTCCTATGTTGGGTGCATAAATATCTACATTTGTTATATCTTCTTCTTGGATTGATCCCTAGATCATTAGTAGTGTCCTTCCTTGTCTTTTATAACAGTCTTTATTTTAAAGTCTATTTTGTCTGATATGAGTATTGTTACTCCAGTTTTCTTTTGATTTCCATTTGCATGGAATATATTTTCCATTCCCTCACTTTCAGTCTGTATGTATCCCTAGGTCTGAAATGGGTCTCTTGTAGACAGTATATATACAGGTCTTGTTTTTGTATTCATTCAGCCAGTCTATGTCTTTTGGTTGGAGCATTTAATCCATTTACATTTAAGGTAATTATCAATATGTTATGTTCCTATTGCCACTTTCTTTATTGTTTAGGGTTTGTTTTGGTATGCCTTTTTTTTTTCTTCCCTTCCTCTTTTGTTCTCTTCCCTGTGTTTCCCACCTAGAGAAGTTCCTTTAGCAGTTGTTGGAAATCTGGTTTGGTGGTATTGAATTTTCTTAGCTTTTGCTTGTCTGTAAAGCTTTTGATTTCTCTATTGAATCTGAACGAGACCCTTGCTGGGTAGGGTAATCTTAGAGTAAAAAAAGTAATTTTTTCCCTTTCATCACTTTAAATATATCCTGCCTCTCCCTTCTGGCCTGCAGAATTTCTGCTGAAAAATCAGCTGATAACCTTATGGGGTTTCCCTTGTATGTTATTTGTTGATTTTCCCTTGTTGCTTTTAATAATATTTTTTGTATTTAATTTTTGTTATTTTGATTATTGTATGTGTCAGTGTTCCTCCTTGAGTTTATCCTATATGGGAGTCTTTGCAGTTCCTGGACTTGGATGACTATTTCCTTTCCTATATTAGGGAAGTTTTCAACTATGATATCTTCTATATTTTCTCAGACCCTTTCACTTTTTCTTCTTCTTCTGGGACCCCTATAATTCAAATGTTGTTGAGTTTAATTCTGCCCCAGAAGCCTCTGACTGTTCTCATTTCTTTTCTTTCTTTTTTTGAAATTTTTATTGGAGTATATTTACTTTACAATGTTGTGTTAATTTCTACTGTACTTCAAAGTGGATCAGCTATACATATATATATAGCCCCTCTTTTTTGGATTTCCTTCCCATTTAGGTCACCACAGAGCAATGAGTAGAGTTCCCTGTGCTATACAGTAGGTTCTCATTAGTTATCTATTTTATATATAGTGTCAATAGAGTATATATGTCAATTCCAGTCTCCCAATTCATCCCACCCCTCCTTCCCCCCTTGGTATCCATACGTTTGTCTCTATGTCTTTGTCTCTATTTCTGCTTTGTAAATGAGATTGTCTACATAATTTTTTTCAGATTCCACATATGTGTGTTAATAAATGACATTTGATTTTTCTCTTTCTGACTTACTTCACTCTGTATGATTGTCTCTAGATCCATCCACATCTCTACAAATGACCCAATTTCATTCCTTTTTATGGCTGAGTAATATTCCATTGTATATATGTGCCACATCTTCTTTATCCATTCCTCTGTTGATGGACATTTAGGTTGTTTCCATGTCCTGGATGTTGTAAATAGTGTTGCAATGAACACTGTGGTGCATGTGTCTTTTTGAATTATGGTTTTCCCTGGGTATATATGCCCAGTAGTGGGATTGCTGGGTCATATGGTAGTTTTATTTTTACTTTTTTAAGGAACCTCCATACTGTTCTCCATAGTGGCTGTATCAATTTACATTCCCACCAACAGTGCAAGAGGGTTCCCTTTTCTCCACACCCTCTCCAGCATTTGTTGTTTGTAGATTTTGAGATGATGGCCATTCTGACTGGTGTAAGGTGATATCTCATTGTAGTTTTGATTTGCATTTCTTTTCATTCTTTTTTCTTTATTCTGTTCTGCAGCAGTGATATCCACCATTCTGTCTTCCAGGTCACTTATCCATTCTTCTTCTTCAGTTATTCTTCCATTAATTCCTTCTAGTATATTTTTCTTTTCAGTTATAGTCTTGTTCATCTCTGTTTATTTGTTCTTTATTTCTTCTAGGTCTTTGCTAAACTTTTCTTGTATCTTCTTGATTCATGCCTCCATTCTGTTTCTGACATCTTGGATCATCTTTACTATCCTAGCTCCGAATTCTTTTTCAGATAGATTGCTTATGTCCTCTTCATTTAGTTGTTCTTGTAGGTTTTTATCTTGCTCCTTCGTCTGCAACATATTTCTTTGTTGTCTCATTTTTTCAAGCTTATTGTGCCTGTAATCTCCTATCTACAGGCTGCAGAATCATAGTTCCCCTTGCTTTTGCTGTCGAACCCCTGGTGGGTGAGTTTGGTCCATTAGCTTGTGCTGTTATCCCCTTGATAGGGAGTGTGGTTGGTGTTGTGTTGATCAGAGCCTACCCTAGATATTGATTGCTGCCTCTTCTTTGCTCTTTGGTTGTCTCTACCTTGTCAGGGATGGGGTCTGTTCCTTAGTTGTTGGAGTAGAGGCCCCCAGATCTGTTTCTGTGAGGTAGATGGGATTGGATCACTCCCCTTGGGAGAGCAGCTCCACTGGATGTATTCATATGTGATTGTGTCCCAATGTGTCCCCTTTCACCTGTTGTGCAGGCTCACAAAATATACTGCTGTAACTGCTTTTGGACCTGCCTTAACTTTGAGTATGTCAGCAATTGCCCCTGCTGTCTCTCAGGCATTGTTATCAGCCGGTCATTGGCACAGGTCCACTGAGTTTAGGTCCCAGTAATGTGTTAATCATATACCTGGACTTGCTGTGTGGGCTATGTAGGCAGCTTGAATTCTGGTCTGGCCCTACCCTCACGTGTACATGCCCACAGAGCCCACAGCTACTAAAGCCAGACCCATGATAGGGGGTTTGACTGGTGTGGTGACAAAAGCCTGCCCTGGATACTGAGCAGGACCTCCCCTTTGCTCTGTGGTTGTCACTGTCCTATCAGGGGCAGGGTCTGCTCCCCGGTTGTTGGAGTATAGAGGCCCCCAGGTCTTCTTCCTAGCTGTGTTTCTGATCTGCGGTGTGAGGTAGGTGAGGTTGGAGCACTCTCACTGGGATGGAAGCTACTGAGTATTTATCCTCCGGAGCTATTCACCTGTGAGTGTGCTCTGTTGTCACCTTTCACCTGTTGTGCAAGGTCTCAGATTATGCTGACGTTGGTACTACTCTAGGCCTCCCTTAATTGTGGATATTCTGGCAATTTGCCCTGGTGTCTCTAAGATGTTGCTTTCGCCAGGTCACCAGAGTAGATGCACTGAAGTCAGGTTCCAGGATTGCAATAATGGATCTGGACCTGTTGTGGGTGTTATGGGGGCAGCTCAGACTTTAGCCTGGCCTAGCCCACATGTGTATGGGTCCACAGAATCTACAATTGCTAAAGCTAGGTCCATCTTTGTTGTGGGAGCACTTGTCCATTCAGATGTTTTGTAGGTGCTGAGTTTTTCCAAGCCAGTAATGGGGAAGTCAATTCATGGTGTGTGCAGCTATGAGGAGATTTCAGCTTTTCTTCCTTAGTTGCATGGCCGCTGGGGCTCAACTGTGGTGTGTGGGCCACCCATAGTGTCTGCTCCTGAGGCTGCCCTGGAGCACCCATGTCTGCCCCAGTGATGACAGGGTGTGGAGATTGCACAGCTCCTGAGGTAGTTGGAGCCCCAGCGGTGACAGGTGCATGGGGGAGCAAACAGACAAGAGAGATCTGACCCTGTCGATGATAAGGAGTGTGGGGAGGCTGGTGGCCACAGGCATGAGAGACCTGGCCCTGGTGGGAGACTTTCTGAGCTCCTGGCTACAGGCACGAGATGGCCAGCCCTGTCCAGGGCCTTTTCTCATACCTGGTGACAGACACGTGAAGGCCAGCCCCAATGGAGGCCTTTCTTAGTGCCTGGGGGCCAGGGGATGGTGAGTGGAGAGAGAGGCTGCAATGGAAGCATCACCTCCTGTGTGTCATTCAATAATGGTGTCTTGCTTCTATGGAAGCTGGGGTTTCTTCCACAGGCATTCCCGGTTGTGGACTTCCTCACTTCTGTTCCCTCAGTCTGTCTCCTCTCACCCAGCAGCAGTCCTCTCCCTGGGTTTGCTCTCCAATCCCCATGTTCCAGCCCCCAGCCCCCATGCATACTGGTGGACACACATCCCAGGCTGGGGCACATAGGGCTGTGGCACAGACCATCTGTGTAGATCTCACTCTGTCCTGCTTGCCACAGACAGGTTGTTTCCCTTTCCTCTGACAGCTCCAGAAGCTCTCCTTCTGTCCCACCTGATCTCCCCATCAGTGAGGAGGTTTCCCTGGATGCAGGAACCTCTCCACTCCTTCAGCTCCCCCCCCACCCCGGGGGCACAGGCCCCATCCCACCTCCTCTTCTCTTCTTTTTCCCTTCTTCTTTCTTTCATCCTACCTAGTTACATAGGGATCTTTCTTGTCCTTTCTGGTATCCAAGGTCTTCTGCTAGTGTTCAGCCAGTGCTCTATGAGAACTGTTCTATCTGTAGATGTATTCTTGAGCATTTGTGGAGAGAGATGAATTCCACATCCTCCTACTCCTCCACCATCTTGCTTTCCTCCAAGAAAAAGATTTTAATATAAGTTCCATTTTTATCCAGGAGTGAATAAATATTATACTTTAGATAATAATAAAATTAAAAACATTTTCCCCCAACATTATACCTCTGGTATGTTTATCCTCTGTGATGAAATACTTATACTGCCTGCATGGGAAAATACATACATGTGAAGTAAACGAAGGTCTTTGTTTTTAAGTCATGAAAATAATCAATGTGCTTTAGAATTCTGATGAGATATGCCTCAAGTTTTGTAAGGAAGACATGTACTTATTCTTTTTAGATTTCCATTTTTAGGTGAAACACTTTGTATTACATTGAGAGCTATTAGTAAGTTAAGGTTATGAAGTCCTCATGCTACAGAGGCTTAACAATAATCATAAAGAGACCTATTATTTAAAGAGATTTGGAGTGAATTCAGATATGGGAAGGTCAAGTTTTTTGACCCTGCCCCATACTTCACTTCTCTGCCAGGTATCTTTTATTATCTTCTTAAGGCACAAGAGTTTTGTATGGCTATAATTTTTATAATTGTACTTCTCTGATTTCCTTTGTTCTTGTAGTTTCCAAACAAATTGCTTTATAACAATGGTTTCCAAACATGGAACCCTGTTTCACTTGATCATCCAGTCAAAACTGGCTTGTTCAAGGATAGCTGACTCATCAGCAGTAGATGGAGTCCAAGGCCAGTTTCCCTAGCCCCCCATAAATTCTTATTTATTTATTTTGAATTTTATTTTATTTTTTTATACAGCAGGTTCTTATTAGTTATCTATTTTATACATATTAGTGTATATATGTCAATCCCAATCTCCCAATTCATCCCACCACCACCACCCTATAAACTCTTGACTATTAAGAATCATCTTTATCTTGGTCACAGCTGTGTCCTTGGTACTTAGCCTAGTGTATTGTACACAACAGGATTCTCTGTTTACAAAATAAATAAATAAATAACTATAATGTTAAGAAATGTACTGGAAACTATAATTCAGTGGCTAGAGTTGGTTTAGGTGGAAGAAGTGCAAGACCAGGAAATAGAAAATTTGAGAATTCATCCTGGGTTTACTCCTTAGTCTAATAATAATAATGTCAGTGATACAAGTGATGATGATGATGATGAAGATAATGATGGTATCTCACAGTTATCCAACACTTAAAACTGATTAATCCTGGACTAAGTGCCATACGTTGTCTTATTTAATTCTCATAAAACTCTATAAGTTATATACTATAGATATTCCATTTTACAGATGAGGAAAGGGAAGCTTAGGGAAGTTAAGTAACTTGTCTAATGCCATATACTACAGAGTGGTGGAACTCTGGACCTGGAAAATGTTAAATCAATATAACTGAAAGTCCAAAGCTTAGAACTCAACTTCAATTTACCTGCAATTTCTCATGGTTTCCAAACTTTGTGGTTAGTTTTGCCTTCAGTCCAGTTTCCATTATGGTAGTAAAATGGTTGTCAGCAGTTACATAAGGCTACAAGTCTCCTTTGTCACTTACTACTAGAAGAGAGAACCCTTTTCTTTTCCAGACATCCTCAGTAAATGTCTCTTTGTCCTCAATTAAGTCATGTGTTCAGGCCTGAATCAATTACTATGACCATGGGAATAAACTCAATCAAGGTCAAGCTAGAAGTACAGTTAGCTTCTCTCAAGCTACGTGAATCCCAGCTAAATTCTGGGAAGGCAATCAATAGTTATATATCACACATTTATAGACATAAAGTATTGTTTTAATAGTCTTATTTATTAAATATATAGACTGAAGACCTCCCCTAAGTAGAACAATGTAATTTTTTAAAAAAATTATTTATTTTTGGCTGAATTGGGTCTTTGTTGCTGCACACGGGCTTTCTCTAGTTGTGGTGAGCAGAGGCTACTCTTCCTTGTGGTGCACGGGCTTCTCACTGCAGTGTCTTCTCTTGTTGTGGAGCATGGGCTCTAGGCACATGGGCTTCAGTAGAGTGGCTCGCAGGCTCTAGAGCACAGGCTCAGCAGTTGTGGCTTGCGGGCTCTAGAGTGCAGGCTCAGTAGTTGTGGCACACGGACTTAGTTGCTCTGTGGCATGTGGGATCTTCCCAGACCAGGCTCAAACTCATGTCCCTTGCATTGGTAGGTGGATTCTTAACCACTGAGCCACCAGGGAAGTCCCAGAACAATGTAATTTTATAAAAATTATTCTCTTAACACAAATATGTTTTATTTTTTCTTAGCTTTTTTGAGATAAAGTTGACATATAACATTGTGTAAGTTTAAGTTGTACAACGTGTTGATTTTGTACACTTGTATATTGTGAAATGATTACCACAGTAGCATTAGTTAACACCTCCACCACCTCACATAATTACCATTTTCTTTTTTGTGGTGAAAACATTTAATATCTACTTTCTTAGCAAGTTTCAAGTATATAATATTGTCAGCTATAGAAATAGATTATTGTTTATTTGATGAAGGACATTGTATGGAGTAGAATAGTGTCTCTCCAGAATTCCAGAATTCTTGTTCATCCAGAACCTCAGAGTATGAGCTTATTTGGAAATGTAGTCTTTGCAAGTGTAATTTGTTAAATTAAGATGAGGTCATACTGCATTATGGTGGAACCTAAATCCAATAACTGGTGCCATGTGCTATGGTCTGAATGTTTGTGTCCTTGAAAAACTCATGTGTTGAAATTCTAAAGCCCAATGTGACGATATCAGAAGGTGGGGCCTTTGGAAGGTACTTAGGCAATGAGGGTGAAACCCTCATGAATGGGATTAGTTCCATTACAAAAGTGGCTCCAAAGAGCTAGTTGGCTCCTTATACCATGTGAGGTAACAATAGGAAGTTTGAAACCTGGAAGGGAGCTCTCACCTACCAGACCTTGCTGGCACCCTGATCTTGGACATCCAGCCCCCAGAACTGTGAGAAATAAATGCCTGTTGTTTATAAGCCACCTAGTTTCTGGTATTTTGCTATTGCAGCCTGGCTGGACTAAGACACCATGTGAACACACAGATAAACAGAGACATACAGAGGGAAGAAGGACATGTGACACTTGAGGCAGAGATTAGAGTTATGCTGCCACAAGCCAAGGAACATCAGGAGCTACAAGAAGCTGCAAAAGGCAAGGAAGAATCTTTTCTTAGAGCCTTCAGAGGAAGCCAACACCTTGATTTAAGACTTTTAAGCTAAAAAACTGTGAGATAATAAATTTCTGTTGTTTTAAGTCATCCAGTTTTTGTGCTTTGTTGTGGAAGCTCTGGGAAACTAATACGGATTCCATGGACAGATATATCAGACAGATGGTGTAATGGAAGACTATATATGCACAGTCTAAAACTGACAAAGCACTTAACATCCAGAATGTCCAAGACCCTCATTCAAATCAACCAGAAAAAAAAAATAGAAAAAAGGTGAATACAAGATATGAACAGGCAATTTACAAAAAAGGAAACTAAAAGTCTAACATCTGAAGAGGTGCCACAAATCATTAATGGTCAGAAAGGAATTGAAATAAGATATCACTTTTCACCAATAGCCTGGCAAAAATTAAAAGATAGATGTGCCAACTCTTGTTCAGTATGTGAGGATACCCTTTTGCTCTGCTGGAGGGAGTGTGAATCAGGGCAGCTATTCAGAGAGCACTATGGCAATAGTCACCCAAATTAAGTATATGCATGCATTTTAACCAATAAAATCTGTTCCTGTATATATATATAAACACAAAGAATTTTTTTCATAAGTCCATAGGAGACATATTTAAATGGAAATGTTATTGCAACATTATTGCTGTTTTGGGAATAGGAAGCAACCTGGGTGGCTATCATGGGGAATATATACACAGATAGGTAAAATGTGGTGTATATCATGGATTATCATGCAGCAATTAGGAGCAATTAATTAGAATTAATTAATTAGAAATACATATAGCAATGAATGGATCTTTAAAATATGCCTGTAAAAAAGGAAGAGTAAAAATTAAATATATCACAAAATTCATTTATTTAATTAAAAATATTGCTTACCAATCAGAGCACATTTTAGAAGAATACATACTAAAAAAGGATACACATTAAACACAATAGAATGATAATCTATTAGAATGGTGGGTATGGGGCTAAAAGGAAATCAAATAAACAAATAAATAAAATAAGACAGAGCCTTATAAGGATCAGTTGTAACGTATAATAAAATAAGAAACAAGATTAACTCAACCCTGCTCACTTGATGTTTAAAAATGAAAAGTTCAATTGTTGAAGAAATGATCACACCAAGTTACCAGGTATGTTCCTGCCATGGTTCATTTTTTCAAAAGTTTACAATTGAAAACTGACCTCACTGTATAATAAAAGGCAACATACATTATTTCCTTATTCCAGTGTTTCCTGGTTTTCCCTTTGCTTCTCAGTCTTCTTTACTTACCTTTCATCTTCTGTCACCCTTCCTTCTTAAGTGTTAGTATTCCTCAGGGTTACATTCTTAGTCCTTATTTCTTGCTCTACAAATATTTCCTGAGAATTTGATTCATGTGCTCATGTCTATGGCTTCAACAACTTAATCTGTCTCTAGCTTCTAACTTCACCACGGATATTAATCACCAGCTAAATTTTCCATAGTTTCTCTAAGCTCAACAGGTCTGATATTAAATCCATCTTCCTTTTTTAATTGCCATGTAAACTTCACCTATTAAAATTATATTATTAACCCAGTAGCTCAAGCTTTTTTTTTTGGCTGTGTTGTGTCTTCATTGCTGCATGAGCTTTCTCTAGTTGTGGCAAGCGGGGGCTATTCTTCACTGTGGTGTGTGGACTTCTCACTGTGATGGCTTCTCTTTGTTGTGGAGCACGGGCTCTCAGTACATGGGCTTCAGTAGTTGTGGCATGTGGGCTCAGTAATTGTGGCATGCAGGCCCTAGTGTGCACAGGCTTCAGTAGTTGTGGTGCATGGGCTCAGTAGTTGTGGCTCGCAGGCCAGTCTCAGTCGTTGTGATGCACAGGCTTAGTTACTTCACAGCATGTGGGATCTTCCCAGACCAGAGCTCAAACCTGTGTCCCCTGCATTGGCAGGCAGATTCTTAACTGCTGCGCCACCAGGGAAGTCCAGGAAACTTCTTAAATTCCTCTCTCTTCCCAATTCCTTATGTCATAAACTATTTATTGTACTTGAGAAGTGTCTCTAAACCTAGCTCCTCTTTGTATCTCCAGAGCAACAGAAAGACACTGAAGGGGTTTCAGCACCAAAGAGATATAGGTAGAACTGTTTTTAAAATGATTACTCTGTTTTTATTTCCCTTACTCTAGGAGGTGGGTCAAAAAGGATCTTGCTGTGATTTATATCATAGAGTATTCTGCCTATGTTTTCCTCTAAGAGTTTTAGTGTCTGGCCTTACATTTAAGTCTTTAATCCATTTTGAGTTTATTTTTGTGTATGGTGTTAGGGTGTGTTCTAATTTCATTCTTTTACATGTAGCTGTCCAGTTTTCCCAGCACCACTTATTGAAGAGGCTGTCTTTTCTCCATTGTATATTCTTGCCTCCTTTGTTAAAATAAGGTGACCATATGCGTGTGGGTTTATTTCTGGGCTTTCAATCCTGTTCCATTGATCTATATTTATGTTTTTGTGCCAGTACCATACTGTCTTGATTACTGTAGCTTTGTAGTATAGTCTAAAGTCAGGGAGCCTGATTTCTCCAGCTCCATTTTTCTTTCTTAAGATTGCTTTGGCTATTCGGGGTCTTTTGTGTTTCCATACAAATTGTAAAATTTCTTGTTCTAGTTCTGTGAAAAATGCCATTGGTAATTTGATAGGGATTGCATTGAACCTGTAGATTGCTTTGGTTCCTGAGTCATACAGTAGTTTTATTTTTAGTTTTTTAAGGAACCTCCATACAGTTCTCCACAGTGGCTGTATCAATTTGCATTCCCATCAACAGTGCAGGAGGGTTCCCTTTTCTCCAAACCCTCTCCAGCATTTATTATCTATAGATTTTTTGATGATGGTGATTCTGACTGGTGTGGGGTGATACCTCATTGTGGTTTTGATTCACATTCCTCTAATGATTAATGATGTTGAGCATCTTTTCATGTATTTGTTGGCCATCTGTATGTCTTCTTTGGAGAAATGTCTATTTAGGTATTCTGCCCATTTTTGGATTAGTGGGCATATACACTGAGAAAACCATAATTCAAAAAAATACATGTACCACAATGTTCACTGCAGCACTATTTATTTACAATAGCCAGGACATAGAAGCAACCTAAGTGTCCATCAACAGATAAATGGGTAAAGAAGATGTGGCACATATATACAATGGAACATTACTCAGCCATAAAAAGGAACAAAATTGAGTTATATGTAGCAAGGTGGTTAGGCCTAGAATCTGTCATACAGAGTGAACTAAGTCAGAAAGAGAAAAACAAATACTGTATGCTAACTCATATATATGGAATTAAAAAAAAAGTACTTATGAACTTAGTGTCAGGGTGGGAATAAAGATGCAGATGTAGAGAATGGACTTGAGGGCACGGGAGGGCGGGAAGGGGAAGTTGGGATGAAGTGAGGGAGTAGCATTGACATATATACACTGTGAAATGTAAAATGGATGGCTAGTGGGAAGCTGCTACATAGCACAGGGAGATCAGCTCTGTGCCTCGTGACGACCTAGAGAGATGGGATAGGGAGAGTGGGAGGGAGGCTCAAGAGGGAGGGTATATGGGGATATATGTATACATATAGCTGATTCACTTTGTTGTACAGCAGAAACTAACACAACATTGTAAAACATTTATACTCCAATAAGGATGTGAAAAAAAATGATTACTCTGAATGTAGTGAGAGGAATTTATTGAAGGATTGGAAGTATGGAGACAATTTGAGAGTTATTGATGGAGTTTCAGAAAGAGATTATGGATGCTTAGACTAAGGTGGTGGGAGTGGAGATGCAGGGAAATGAATTATTTTCATAGAAACTTTGGTGCTGGAATAGACAAACTTGATGATGTACTTGGTATTAGTGGTCAGGAGGGTAGGAAGAACTGTGAAAAGTGGTTCTCAGGTGTCTGTCATCAACAACTAGGTGGATGTTGTGCAATTTTCTCAGGAGAGAATTGGGGAAGGAGAAACAGTTTTCTAGGGGGAAGGATTGTGACAGCAGTTATGGATATTTTATATTAGAGGAATTCTGGCAAGGACAGGTTTCTACTAGACTTTGTCTTTCTGCATTGTATGGTAATTATCTACTTGCACATCATACGTTGCCAATAGGTTCTGATTACTTTGATAGGAGGGCCCAAGACTTATTTATTTAATTATGTTTAATGCTTAGTGTTGAAACAGGCTCACTGTATGCAGTCAATAAATATTAATGAATACAATGAGGCTTGACTCCTAACCAAATCCAATTGGTGATCCGTTGCAACAAGCTTCTAATTTGAATGAAAACAAGCAGGGAACATTGGTTGTTATCACATTAAATTAACTGATGTCACAGTTGTTAGTTTAGAATAAAGCATGCTTCTCATAAGGCACTAATTTCCTCCAAATGTGAAAAGACTTTATTAAATAATACCAGTGGAGTCTCTCCTTTCACTCTCTGGAAAGAAATAACTTAAAAAGTGTCTAACAGTAGGAACTGTAGGTTGGGAGGAAAAGAATAAGAAAAAACAAAGAAAAAATAAAACAAAGAATAGGAAAAAAAGGAAATCATACATCTCTGCCTCTAAAAAGGAATTCTTCAAAAATGGCTGTCAGCAAAGTTTGAAAAAGATTCATCAGAGTCATTTAATAAAATGTTTATTTCATTAAAAATATCCTTGTGATTTATTACCTCAGTTATATATTTTCCTTGTAATGTTGTTCTCTTCCTTTAACCTTTTTTTAAAAAATCTTTTATGTCAACATTCTAAGATATTATACATCCCTTTTATAATTTTATATTATTTTTTTCATGTAGTGACTGCTTCATTTTATTTAAAGTTTATTATGTGAGTTAAGAGACAAGTGTTTCCTGGTTATTGGCAATTGCCATTTGAATTTAACTTTGCCTATCAACCTACACTTAATTAAAATATTTTATCACTACTTTGTTTCAGTTAAATGGTGTAATGTCCTGGGAGCTTCCTTATTTAAAAATAGTCATTTCTGTGTCATTGTCGGACTGAAATGTCGTCTGTAATTTATCATATGTGAAATGACATTTATTTCCTTCCTAGAAACTTTCTGATTCTTACAAAAGTTGTTTCTTACAAAGTTGAAAGAAATTAGTCAGGTTTATTGAATTATTCCAAAATTCTACAATTTCAGCATGCAGAATTTATAAGAATCAAAAAAAAGATATTTTCTACACGGTCAAACTTAGCTTGGATATTTCTTAAAATAGAAATTTTCTTTCAAAATTTCCACAAATATAGATAAACTATTTTTTGTACTTTGTCAGTACTATACTCTGATAGGAAATATATTTTCATCATTTTTTGACCATTTAAGTTTCTATTTTCCTCTGTAATGTTTTGGAGTATGGTTTTAATGGATGACATTACCTTGTGGAGTACAAAGAATGTATTAGCTAGCTACCAAATAGCTCTATTTTTAATTGCTTCTCCTCTGAGTCTAAAAACATTTAAAACTTTCTCTCAAAATGTATCTGAAATGTGAATCATAATAATTGTAGCTTGTAGTTAATGTGTAGTAACAACTGATAGCTTGTATTCTGAATTGTGGATAAATTTCATTTACCCTGACAAATTTCCCAAATTAATATTTTATTCCTCAATTATGTGTGTACATATAGTGTGCATAGATGGATAGCCAATAAAACAAAACGCATAGCAAAATTTTGATTGTCTTAATTGGGTCATTTGTCCAACAAATATTTATTAGACATCTACTATTTGTCAGTCATTTTCCTACATGCTGCTTTTGGGGGGGAAATATAGACAGATATTCTGCTGTCTTAGATTTTGCATATTGGTGAAGACAGTGAGACAATAAACAGGTAAAAAAATGGAAATATAATTTCATTGCATCATCCAAAGGAAGGAAAAAGGAGATTTAGTAATTTTTGACTACTTGAGCAGAGAATGGTGGCTATCACACTAAGGGGACTTCTCAATAAAGAAGAATTTTTAAACTTAAATCTGATTCATTAAAAAAACAAACAAACAAACAAAAAAACTAACCTGCAAAAACCTCAGGAGAAACGAACTAGGTAGAGAAAACAACAAATTTCCAAGGCCAGCTTGACTGGATTTTATTTGGGAGGAGGCATAAGGCCAAGAGTGTTAGGTAGACACAGAGCTAATTAAGAATATTTTGTCTTCGCAATTGAAATACACTTGCAATAAATCACAAACCAGTCACTCAACATGTAATTAATTTTAAACTATGCATTGAACTGATCCTTTGGGAGATAGAGAGGTTTAAAACTACCCTTTTAGATTTTACAAAATGGAGTGGCAAGTAATAAAATTCTTTTAAAAATAATTATTTTCCAGTATTTCAATCCTACAGAAATGGACAGAGAATAATAATATAATTGATGTCCACCAAACCTAAGAGACTTAACCTGCTCACATTTTAACAGTATTTCTTCAGGTTTCTTTTAAGAAATAAACTGCTACACATATATTTGAACTCTCTTTGCACATCCTTTTTTGTGCTATTCTTTTCCTTTTTTTTTTTTTTTTTTGCCGTACGCAGGCCTCTCACTGTTGTGGCCTCTCCCATTGTGGAGCACAGGCTCCGGACATGCAGGCCCAGCGGCCATGGCTCACGGGCCCAGCCGCTCTGTGGCACGTGGGATCCTCCCGGACCAGGGCACGAACTGGTGTCCCTTGCATTGGCAGGCAGACTCTCAACCACTGCGCCACCAGGGAAGCCCTCTCTTCCCTTTTAAGACATTTTCATATGTTTATTGACCATCTGGATACCTTTTTTTATAAACTAATTATTGCTGTGAAGTTAGTAAGTACCCTTCTCTTCATATTTTCATAAACCTTTACACGTGGTGAAATACAGACAAGGAGAAAAAGACAAAACTCCAAAATGTATGGACTAATAATTTATCACAAAAGGTCATTTAAGTATTAGCCAAGAAAAGAAAGAATAGTGCTAAGACAGAGAAGTACCTGGGTGTCCATGCTGTTCATTATTCTCTCCTTTTCCCCCAAAGTATATGCTATTCTGATTGTAATAACTATGCTTCCAAGCTGATCTTTATCATCTTCTCATCCATAGTTTGCCTTTGCCCATTAAAAAAAAAATTGTAAGTGGAATAATCTAGTAATAGTTTCTCACTTCTTTTGCTCCAGGTATTTGTGAAATTTATTCATGCTGTTACATGTCATTGCAGTTAATTTTCATTGCTGTAAATATTTTTTGGTATCCATGTAACAACATTTATCCATTCTAATGTTGATGGATATTTAGATTGTTTTCAGCTTTTTGACTATCACAAATAATTATGCTACATACATTCTTGTACATGTCTCTTTGTGCATAGGCATTGTCATTTTCTCTGGATGTATACCTAGGAGAAGAATTGTTGGATTATAGGATATTTATATCTCAAGCCTCAGTAGAAAGTTCTGAACTGTTTTTTAAAGTTGTTTGTACAAATTTACAATCCCACAGCAGTTTAAGCCTTTCTACTCTTCCACTTGATCATCTACACTTTGTATTTCAGCTATTTCAACTGTAGCCATTCTGGTGGGTGTATAGCGTGATGTCTGTTTGGTTACAATTTGTATTTCCCTGTGACTAATGATATTAAAGGCATTATCATATGCTTCTTGACCATTTGGATATCCTCTTTATGAAGTGCCTGATTGAGTCTTTTGTCCAGTTTTTAAATTAGGTTGTATTTTTGTTTTTGTTTTCTTCCATTTTTATTGAGATATAATTGACATACAGCACTATTTAAGTTAAGGTGTACAGCATAATGATTTAACTTATATACATCATGAAATGATTACCACAATGTTTAATGAATATCTTCCATCTCATATAGATGCAAAATAAAAGAAAAAAAATTCCCAACACAATCCCAAGGAAAATCCCAAGGTATAATCCTTCCAGGCTTCAGACTATACTACAAAGCTACCATAATCAAAACAGTGTGGTGTTGGCACAAAAACAGACATATAGATCAATGGAACAGAATAAAGAACAGAAAGAAACCCACACACTTATGGTCAATTAATCTGCAACAAAGAAGTCAAAGGAGGCAGGAATATATGATGGAGAAAAGACAGTCTCTTCAACAAGTGGGGTTGGGAAAGCTGGACAGCTACATGTAAGTCAATGAAATCATAATGCTCCCTCACCCAGTATACAAAAATAAGCTCAAAATAGTTTAAAGACCTATATATAAGGCATGACACCATAAGATTCCTAGAAGATAACATAGGTAAAATATTCTCTGACATAAATCATAGCAATATTTTATTATATCAATCTCCCAAGGCAAAATAAATAAAAGCAAAAATAAACAAATGAGACCTAGTCAAACTTAAAAGCTTTTGTATAGCAAAGGAAAATGAAAAGACAATTTACATAATGGGAGAAAATATTTGCAAATGATGTGAGTGAGAAGGGGTTAATATCCAAACATACAAACAGTTCATACTCCTCAATATTGAAGAAAAAAACCAACCCAAACAAAAAATAGGTAGAAGACTTAACTAGACATTTCTACAAAGAATACAGACAGATGGCCAACAGGTACATGAAAAGATGCTCAGCATCTCTAATTATTAGAGAAATGCAAATCAAAACCACAATGATGTATCACCTCACACAGGTCAGAATAGCTATCATCAAAAATGTCTGCAAATAATAAATGCTGGAGATGGTGTGAAGAAAAGGGAACCCTCCTACACTGCTGGTGGGAAAGTAAATTGTTGCAGCCACTATGGAAAACAGTATGGATATTCCTTTAAAAACAAAAAATAGAGCTGCAAAATGATTCAACAATCTCTTTCCTGGGTATATGTCCATAAATGACAAAAACTCTAATTTGAAGAGATACATGCACCCCAATGTTCATAACAGCATTACTTACAATAGCTGAGACATGGGAACAGCACAAGTGCCCATCAAAAGACAACTGGATTCAGAAGAGTGGTATATATATACAATGGAATATTACTTAACTGTAAAAAGAATGAAATATTGGCATTTACAGCAATATAGATGGACCTAGAAGATATTATACTTAGTGAAGTCAGAGAAAGATAAATATTATATGATATCACTTATATGTGGAATCTAAAAAATAATGAAAATGAATCTATAAGCAAAATAGAAACAGACTCATAGACATAGAAAACCAACTTAAAATTACCAAATGGTAATGGAAGGGGGGAAGGATAACTTAGGAGTGTGGGATTAATAGATACTAACTACTATATGTAAAATAGCTAAGGAATAATTATTTACTGGATAAAACAGGGAATTATATTCAAAATCTTGCAATAACCTATAATGAAAAATAATCTGAATAAAAATATAATATATATAACTTAATAACTTGGCTGTACATCTGAAACTATTGTAAATCAACTATATTTCAACAAAAAAAAAGAAGAAAAAGAATTCTAAATGTGTTCTCAGTATATTGAAAAATATTTTCCTTGTGATGAGAGCTCTTGGAATTTCCTCTCTTAACAACTTTCATATAGAACATAGAGCAGTGGTAATTATATTAATCATGTCTTACATGACATCTCTAGTACTTACCTATCTTATAACTGGGAGTTTGTACCTTTTGACAACCTTCCTCACCATACAAAGATATTACATTATCATTAACTATATTCCCCACATGGTACATTTCACCCCTGCAACTCATTTATTTTGTAACTGTAAATTTGTACCTCTTAATCTCTCTCACATATATCACTCATTCCCCCACCCCATTGCTTCTGGAAACCACCTGTTTGTATCTATGACTTTGTTTCTGTTTTGTTATGCTTGCTCACTTTGTTTTGTTTTCGTTCATTTGTTTTGTTTCTTAGATTCTACATATAAGTGAAATAATACAGTATTTTTCATTCTCAGTCTGGCTTATTTCACTTAGCATAATATTCTATAAATCCATCCATGTTGTCACAAATTGGCAAGATTTCCTTCTTTTTTATGGTTGAGTAATATTCCCTTGTATATATATACCACATCTTTATCCATTCATCTATTGATGGGCACTTCGGTTGCTTCCATATTTTTGCCGTTGTGAATAATGCTGCAATGAACATATATGAATATATCTTTTTGATTTAGGGTTTTTGTTTTCTTTGGGAAATAACCCAGAAGTGGAATTGCTGGATCATAAGGTAGTTCTATTTTTAATTTAGGAGTGTGGGATTAATAGATACTAAGTAGAGTAGAGGAACCTCCACAATATTTTCCACAGTAGCTGCACAAATTTACATTCCTACCAACAATGCATGAGGTTTCCCTTTTCTTCATATTCATGCCAACACTTGTTATCTGTTGTCTTTTTGATTACAGCCATTCTAACAGGTGTGAGGTGCTATCTCATTGTGATTTTCATTTGCATTTTCCTGATGATTAGCAATGTTGATCATTTTTCATGTGCCTGTTGGTCATATGTATGTCTTCTTTGGAAAAATGACTGTTCAAGTTCTCTACCCATTTTTTACATTGGATTATTTGTTTGTTTGATATTGGGTTGTATGGGTTCTCTGTATATTTTGGATATTAACCCCTTACCAGATATGTTGCTTGTAAATATCTTCTCATAGGAACCAGCCTTTCCCACGAGTGGCCGGCAGCCTCCACATAAGGCATGGCCTGGCAGTCGATGGGCTGGGGATCAGCCCTGACTACCAATGCACACATGGTTGTCTTTTTGTCCCTATTAATGTATCAGATTCTTCACATATTTTAGATACAAAACTTTTATAAGTTACGTATTATGTATTGAAACTATTTTACTCTACTCAGTTTTTTTTAATGATTCAGTTATACCTATACATATATCCATTCTTATTTTTCTAAAAATAAATTTATTTTATTTATTTATTTTTGGCTGAGTTGGGTCTTTGTTGCTGCGTGCAGGCTTTCTTTAGTTGCGGTGAGCAGGGGGTACTCTTCATTGCAGAGTGAGGGCTTCTCATTGTGGTGGCTTCTCTTGTTGTGGAGCATGGGCTCTAGGCACACAGGATTCAGTAGTTGTGGCACACGGGCTCAGTAGTTGTGGCTCATGGGTTCTAGAGTGCAGGCTCAGTAGTTGTGGCACACAGGCTTAGTTTTTGTTGTGGCACACAGGCTTAATTTGCTCTGTGGCATGTGGGATCCTCCTGAACCAGGGCTCAAACCCTTGGCCCCTGCATTGACAGGCAGATTCTTAACCACTGCACCATCAGGGAAGTCACTCTACTCAGTCTTTTTATTTTCTTAATAGTGTCTCTTGATGTAATCCAAATTATTAATCTTCCCCTCTATGGTTAGTGCTTTTATGTTCTGTTTAAGAATTTTTGTACCCCAAATTGTAAAGATATTCTCCTATATTATCTTCTATAAATTTTATTGCTCTTCTTTCATATATAAACCTACAACCCATCTGCAATTGATTTTTTTAAATTTTGTGATCAGTGTGAGGTAGATGCAAAGTTGTTGTTGTTGTTTTTTGCCTGTATCGATAGCTCATTCTCCTAGCATTACATAGTGAAAAGACTTCTTTCTTCCACTGCTCTGCAGTATCACCTTTATTGTAAATCTAATGCCCTGATACATGTTTGTTAGTTTGTGTGCTTTTTATTCTGTCCAATATGTCTATTTTCTATTCTTATACTCAGATCACATTATCTTATTATAGCTTTATAACAATTTTTGATATTTTGTAATGCAGATCCTCTCTCCTTGTTTTTCTGTTCTAAGATTGTCAACATAGTTCTCAGCTGACACACACACACACACACACACACACACACACAAACGTACACACAGATTTTCAGTGGGATTGCTCAAAAACTATGGACACATTTGGGGGTACTTTTGTGGATATTTGACATCTTTAGAATAATTAATTTTTAAATTCACAAATATATTCTTTTACATATATATATAACCTAAACTACAGGGACTCTTTGAAATTCCTTCTCCCTTGGTCCAGTAATTTTTAAAAATTAAAAAAAGTGAAACAGTAAATAATAATTTTTATTTCATCTTCCCTATGACAATGCATATATTAATATTAAATTTTTTCTTCCAATATTTCTAGTTTTCCCCAGTGTGATGATTGATTTGGATAAGTTGAATATCAATCTATTCACAGTTTATAGTATTTCCAGAAACTTAAATATCTACTACTTACCATAACCTAATCTAGAAATTTGTGATCATATCATTAAAAAACTAGTTCTCTGCATATGCAGAATTTACAATCTTGTTTAATTATGGAACTTATATATTTAAATCATATGAAATGGTTTTGGAACAAGGTGTTAAATGCTATGGAAAAATAGAGGAAAATAAGGGATTTGGGAGAACATGACAACTGCTTTCACAACTTTTATTTGAATTCCATAATAATCCTGGAATATAGGAGAGCATTCATAGACATAAACTAATGCCCAGAGATATTTATAAGTGGTTTGACTAAGGTCACAGATTTAGGGGCTAACTATGAATTGGCAGAAATTATCACTCAAGCCTATTTCTGTTCTTAACATTTCATTGTCTCCTCTGACTTTGAAGATAATCATTGAGCACACTAAATATCTTTCATATAAAATGTTCTTTCTTCCATTGAAAGCATGACCATGTAACTGTAGTATAGGAGATGGAAAGTTATTATAATTTTAGTAATAAATATTGAACTGCAGGCATAATCAGGTGAAAGATTAGTCTCTTTTGGGGAAAGGGGCTAGAAAAAGGAACACATGGCTTCAAATCTTGGCTTTGACATTCATTAGCTACATGGCCTTGGGAAAATTATTTAAGCTCTCCAGAATTATATTTCCTCATGTCTAGAACAATACACCCCACCTTAACATGTGGCTATATGAATTAAATGAATTATATTATTATAGATAAGACATGAAAATCATTTCTGTATAATAATGAATTTGTCTGGCTTTTATCTCTGGTTCCTAGGAGGTAGCAACTAAATCCTTGCAATTTCCCTAGTGATAGGAGTATCTTTGTTGTTCCTGGTAGGCCCTGATAGTTTATGTTTATGGTGGACCCCTAGATATTTTAAGCTAGTGAGATGACTCAGGATGGAGGCTGGCTATACCAGAAAGACCTTAAGCCACATGATTTTAGCTTGACCTCCAGGAAGGAGAGAGGGGCTGAATATTGAATTCGACCTCATGACCAATGATTCAGTCAATAATGTTGATGTAATGAAACCCCAATAAAAACTCTAAACTCGGGGCTCAGGTGAGATCCTCTGTGTTTTGTATTGTATTGTTTGGTGCTTTTGGTGTATTGTCACACACTGATGTGTTTGGAGGGTGATATGTCCTGACTCCAAGGACAGAGAATGATGAAAGCTTTACATTTAGGCCTGCCAGAGCTCACCATCTGTGTCTCTCCCCTTGCCTGATTCTGATTTATATCCTTTTACTACAATAAAGCAGTAATTATGCATAATGATTTTCTGAGTTCTGAGATGTTCTAACAAATTATTAAACCTGAGGGAGTAGTGGAAACCCCCAAATTTGGCCATCTGGTCAGACCTCTGAGGATCTCTGTAGCTATCTGGGGACCTCTGAACTTGTGCTGGTGTGTCAAGCAAGGATAGTCTTGTGTAGGACTGTCCTCTGAACCTGTGAAGTTTGGCCAAACTCTGGGTAGTTGGTGTCAGAAATCATCATAATCACCTAGTATAGTGCTCAACAAATAATAGGTGTTAATTAACAGTTATCATCATTGGTAATCAAAAATATAATTTCTTGGGCTTCCCTGGTGGCACAGTGGTTGAGAGTCCGCCTGCTGATGCAGGGGACACGGGTTCGTGCCCCGGTCCGGGGAGATCCCACATGCCGCGGAGTGGCTGGGCCCGTGAGCCATGGCCGCTGAGCCTGCACGTCCGGAGCCTGTGCTCCACAACGGGAGAGGCCACAACAGTGAGAGGCCCACGTACTGGGGGA
The DNA here is from genome assembly GCF_059928025.1 of Delphinapterus leucas. NCBI lineage: Eukaryota > Metazoa > Chordata > Mammalia > Artiodactyla > Monodontidae > Delphinapterus > Delphinapterus leucas. Next base: position 53,919,418 of record NC_143145.1, read on the forward strand.
AAAAAAAAAAAAATATATATATATATATATATATATATATATAATTCATTATATTCTTAATATTATAAGAATAGATACTCTGTCACAACCACATATGGGGTATTTAAGTTTAGTGATCCATATGATTTAGTGAACAATTAATGAATTTGTTGAAAATAATTTTTGTACAGTCAAAATGTACAGTCACTGAGTATTTTTACATTGATCCTCTTAAGTGATTTGGTTGACTAAGGTTTGAAAACTGCTCCTTTATTATGTCATATTGTATTGATAATAAGAGCAATTCTTCCTGGATTACTTTCTTCTAATCTACATTTTAAAATGCTCCTTAAATTCACTTCAAGTCCTCAAAATTCACTGAAGGCCTTCCGTGTTAAGCATAGTGCTTAGACAGAGATGCAAAGTCAAATAAGACAAGATGTCTTATCTAGTGGGAGAGGCAGGCATATTAATTAACAACTGGACTGTAATAAGTGTTTTAGCACAGTTACAAAGTAAAATGTTGTGGGAATATAGGGGAGGAAAATATTAATGTCAAATATTAAACTCTCTTAACATAGAATTTAATTGTTGACATAATGCAAATGTTACAAGTGAAATTCCTTTATAAATTGCTGTTAAGAATTTCTTCTCTTTACTATTGTGCCATGTGCATGTTCAATTACATCATGGATTCTCAATCTGTGATTCCCAGGTAGTCTGTTGCCTAGAACATTTTTTACTCTTATTTATTTTATGTTTCTTTGAAAAATCTTTGTGGAAAGATCCTTATCACTCCAAATTACATTTTACAAGTATTATTTCACTCCAAATAAGTGTTAGGGGAAAGGGATATAAAAATCATGCAATGCATAACAGTTGTCTTTCCATGATTTGAGTCTGAAATAGTTTCTTACTGATGAGGAGAAAATTAAACATATATAACCTTGCCATTATATTTAAGGACATCTGTCTTTGTTTACAACAAACTGGTTTAAGATGGAATATGCAAAACTTAAGGGGAAGGGAGATCAAAAGCTGCAGTGCTTATGGTGTAGCCATATTCTTGCAAATGGAAATGGGAAAGCAACAAAACTAGAAAAATCCCTTTCATAGAACATCTGGAAAATATACTCGACAATGCTGATCAATTCTGTGAAAATACTGGGAATTCAGGACAGAAATGAATCTGCAGAACTCAAGGCACAGGGACTAGTGGAGTCCAGCCAGCATCATGATTACAAAATTTCCAATGAGCAAGTTTAGGGACAGATGACAAAGGGCCTTGACTTCCAGGTTACATAGTTCTAATTCTCATAGGCATTACTCTTTCTGTGGAGGCAGGAGAAATAACTGAGCAAACAATCTGCTTGCTTGATTGAGTTTGAGTAAGAAAACATAAACAAATCAAGTGTACCCTCTAGGTACCCTCAGTTAGGTTGGTAGAACCTGAAGGGGGCTCTCTAGTGATGTTTCCAGTTCCCAGTAGGGATGTCCTGGTGATGGTCCAGAAGTAATATGGGTTAATGGAAAGATTCCTCATGCTGCTACCACCCAGACACATGACCTTGAACAAATCACTTGCTCTCTTTCTGCTTTAACTAATGGTAACAATTATTGAATGGTAATACTTATTGAATACTTATTTTGATCCAGGCTTTGGTTATCTTCTCTACTTGATTGAGCTCACTTAATCATGGCAACAATCCTGTAAGTTTTCCTTCCTAACTTTTTTTTCCAGATGGAAAAGAGAGGGTTAGCTAAATAAAATATGACTTGTTCAACACACAGATCCTAAGGGAAAGACAAAGAATGAGAGGCTACATCTCCTCAACCCCTGAGTCTGTGCTCCCAACCATTTTCTTATGTGACTTCATCTGTATAACCTACTTAGCTGTGCTTTTGTAAAGCTCAGTGAGATAATATATGCTCAACTTGGTGTCACAAACCCTAGTTACCTATCCTAGCAAGAAGACATGAAGGTTATTCAGTTTAGCCCACGAAGTTCTGGCAAGGGGCTTTCTAACTATCATCCTCCTACCTGTCCTAGGGGTCCCTCTTTGGGTTTATGGATGTTCTGGGGTGTTGGATTTGGATATGTTCTAGGAGCCATGTAAAGTCATCATTCCTGGTGGTCAGACAAATCCCTTCCTACACCTAAATAATACATTTAGTGTGGTCTTTGGCTGGGTATATTCACCGGCTTTGTTTCAAGCCAAAAATGTTATTCCTCCTCAGATTCCCAGGTCCCATCTGATCATCAAAGTGACTTACTCCTCCTCTCTGATTCCCTCACTAGACCTTCTTTTTTTTATCACATGAATCCTCATTCCCATCAAAATGTGTTATTTTCATTTGCTTTGATGGTCAGTTAAACTCAGAGTTAGAATTAATATCAAACAGAAAATGTTTTATTTCTTTGAAATAAAGAATAGCTCAAAATTCAAATACTCTTAGGAAGTGTGGGGAAATATATGCATTCTATCTTTCTAATGCATCACAGAAAAGAAAGATGAGTAAAACAGTTGTTTCTATAATAAAGCAGGTTGAATTCTTATACCCTGTCACATATGTGAATGTTTCAAAAACTGAAAAGTGATCCAGAAATGTAAAAACAATTAATTGTCCCCAAGACTTGTTGAATGCTACTGAAGTACTCTGATTTAGTGATATTTTCTAAATTTCTTCATCCAAGCGAATCACAGGGATTGTTAGGCAAGTAATGGGCACACACACCTAGTGATTAATTAGAAGAATCCTTAATAATAATGCATACTTTTGCAGGTGAGTATATTGATTAAGAAGTGTACAACACAGGATAATACTCAATGGTATACACAAAATTTATACTTATTAACTCTTTATCAACTTATTTAGAAACTGATTAGTACAATGGCACTAATAGCATTAGACTGTTTCACTGGATTTTTTGAGTGAGGATAAAGTATTTCTTCAAAAGAAAAATGTTTAACTGAAAATATATTGAAAACAAAATATCATTTTTGCCACAGATGTTAAAAATGGAATAATCAAATATAAAATGAAATAAATATTCATGAGCCATGATTCATCTCCCTCACTAGATAGGAAACTGATATGTCTCTATGGTAACAGTAAAACTGCCGTTCAGGAATGAGCACTTCTGTGTGTATGTGTTTTCATGAGCATATAATTTCAGAAGTATATGATCAAGAATAAGAAAGAAACTGAAATGAGCTGCCTGTAGGATCAAATGAGGTAAAGGAAAACAATGAAACAAAGGAAATATCTAAGAAGAAAGATGAAGAAATAAGTGGGAGGTGGTCAAGACATCGTGTATTTAAACAAGAAGAAAGAGAAATTCATGAAGTGTAGGGGTTTCAATTCTCCATTATGAACAATGGGGTTTCTCTCTCAAGTCTGTGAGGTAGAGAAAGAAGGTACAAGAATGGTAGTTGAATTACTCAGGGCCACATAACTAACAGCAGAGGTTCAGCTTTGTCCCATGATATTGGAGAAGAATTTCATGGCCATAGCATTGCTGGTTTGGTTCAAGAGAGAAGTAAAGGGGTGAAACAATTGGATTTGGTAGGGTTGGTTGGGCCACCTAGACTATAGGTAACCGGGTGGAGGCAAAGAAGCATTTTTTGTACTTCCAATCTCTGAGGTACTATTGGGTAAATGAGGGTTTTGTAGGCTTTGGGATCATAAGGCAATGTAGCAGCACTCTCTACATCTTCCATGGAAGAGTCCAGAAAAGTTTATGCAGCAGGGACTCTGACAGCTGAGAGAAGGCAGCCAGTAGGGAAGAGGAAGAATAGACTCCTATTCTGTAACCATCTCTCCAGCAAACATCTTCAGGTTTGAAGAAATTCTCAGGTCCTTTCATTGGGAGAATCCTCCTCTAGAAGGATAAGGAATTCAAGAGGAAGATCCAGATTTTCTGGGACTCCAGTCTCTGATGATCTTTTTGTTGCCACTGATGGTCCTAAAAGAATTGGCAGGAGGCTTTGTTGTAGAGGTGCTGATTCCAACCTTAGTGCCTTGTTTTTTTCCCTTACATTACTAGCAAAGTAAAGAGCATAGCACCAAGGCATATTGGTGTCAAAAATCCTGGATAGTTTTAGATATTTCTGCCTTCTTTAAAAAAAAAAAAAAAGGAAACAATTGCATGAATATGATTTCCTGAATGGTTTGCTAGTCTTTTATTGGGCAAATTTAAAATTTATTGAATTATTGCCTCTGTATTACTTAAAATATAAAATACTGCTGGAATGTTTATAATAAAGTACTACTCAGAAATGTATGTATTCACTTCAGCACCATCAAATTCCATTGTTCTTGGTGTCTCCAGTCTAGAGGCTCTAAGGACTAAACATCTGGTCTCCTGAGGAAGTTAGAAAGTGGTATTAATCTGGCTGTGCAAGATAAGAAGGGGGGTGAATAGGAAGAAGGGCTTCTGATTACTCCATATGCAGATCTTTCAACTAATTTCCAGCTCCATTCCTCACGAGGGCCAACCAATATGCCAAGCGTCTCAAGTTCCAAATCTCCAGTGATCTACAGAAAAGCCTGCTTTTCAGCTTTGTCTCCAGCTGTAAGTTCCTAGGTTTCAAATTCTTTTTACTGATAAGTCAGTTGCCACCTCACTATTTGCTTTTCACATATTAACATTTGTTGACGTTTTCCAGTTACTCTCATTTCCACTCATTATTCCTTTGCTCTTAGGATTTATAACCTTTTTTAAAAAGCAGTATTGATATTTTAATATGTATTATTTCCATTAGGAGCAGAGATAAACACAATTCAACGTCTGACTGGAAACCTTAACTGATGTTTTACACACTGTAATATGGAGGATTAAATGAGAAAAGCTGAGACAAATATTTAGAAAACTTTTTGTTGGATTATTTTTGTCTCTGAATCCCTCTGAATTGTGTAGCAGGCAGCACTCATCTCTAACTTTTCCAATACCAGTCATTCTTTAGTCCTTGAACTCTGTGGCCAGTCTTTTTTTCTCAGTTAGGGAAATATCAGGAACCCCGGTTCAAATCTTTTTCTTGAGCCCCAGAACCAGGTATATCCGACTGCCTTCAAGGCTTCTCCACTTAGAATTCCCAGAGGCAACTCAAAACTAAAATTTTCTAGCCTGGATCAACTCCATCCAACCTCACCCCCAAACTCTTCTCTTGCTTTATTTGTTACTTCAGCAAATAGTACCAGTTTTCAAAACAGATAACTGGTACTCATCCATATCTCCTCTCATTCTCATCTCCTCTGATCCCAACAAGCAATCAATCCCTAGCTCCTCCTATCCCTTTGCTCATTGTTGCTCAACTCTTTCCTCTGTGCTCTTTGCCTCTACCTTTCCAACTTACTCCGTTTCTTCCTTAGATTCCAGCAGTAGCTTCATCCTAGCTAGTCTCTCTGTCTTTAGGTCTTTTCCACTTCAGTTGATTTTCCACATTAGTCAGAATGATTTTTTTAAAGCATAAGTTCGATTTTTAAATTTCCTTATTTGAAACTCTTTAATAGCTCTCCACTGTCCTAAAAATAAAGTTCAAATTTTATATCATAATTTGGTCCCCTTTTATCAAGTGTCCAGTCTCAATTTTCATCACTGTTTTTTAGTTCTCTGAATATACCATGCTCATTTTCACTGCTAAGTTTTTAATGTGCATTTTCCTTGTCTTCCTGGAACATCATCTTTCCTTTCCCTTTCCAGCATAATCCATCCAGGTAGCAGTTGTTGAGTTAAATCTTACTTATCTTTAAGACTACATTTAGAGGTAATATCTTCTGGGAGAATTTATCTGATATACTCTCATACAAGAGTAGTTATTTTTCCCATGTATTTCATTAGCTCTCTGTTTATTAATTTTGGTATTTATCATCTTGTATTTTGCATCCCCCATTAGATTGTAGTTCTTTGAATGCAGGGACTGTAACTTGTTCATTTTTGTATCCCTGGTACCACCATTTTTAGCATTATAAAATGTTTATAATGCTTATAACTGTTTATTAAATGAATTAATGACATAACATAAGTACCTGGTTCAGTGGCATCCTCTTTTATTACTGGTCTTGTTCTGATCACATATTTTGGTATTTCCTCCCTCCCTCCCTTCTTTCCTTGCTTCCTTGCTTCCTTCCTTCCTTCCTTTTCTTCTTTACCTCATGTTCAAACTATTATTTTCTAGTTTTAATTATTTACTTCTCAGCCTTGAGCCTTATTCTCTGTGTCTGGGTCCTTATCAAATCTCAGGACCAGGCTTTGTCTGCTTGCTGAGGTTTCAATTATAAATCAATTATTCAGCAGCATTTATTATGCATCTAGTGTGAGTTAGGTATAGTGCTCATTTGGTGATAAAGCACTGAACAAGATTGACTTAATCTCTTGGCAATTGTGGCTAATGCTTCTGTGAACATTGGGGTGCATATATTTTTTCTAATTAGTGTTTTCAATTTCTTCAGATTTATACCCAGGAGTTGAATTGCTGGATCATATGGTATTTGTATTGTTAGCTTTTTGAAGGACCTCCATACTATTTTCCATAGTGGCTGCACCAATTAACATTCCCACCAACAGTGGACTAGGGTTCCCTCTTCTCCACATCCATGTAAACATTTGCTAGTTGTGGTATTTTTGGTAATAGCCATTCTGACAAGTGTGAGATGATATATCATTGTGGTTTTGATTTGTATTTCCCTGACAGTTAACAACGTTGAGCATCTTTTCAAGTGCCTGTTGACATCTGTATGTCTTCTTTGGAAAAATGTCCACACAGGTCTTCTGACCATTTCTTTTCTTTTTTTTTTCTTTTGTGGCGATTTGCGGGCCTCTCACTGTTGTGGCCTCTCCCTTTGCGGAGCACAGGCTCTGGACGTGCAGGCTCAGCGGCCATGGCTCACGGGCCCAGCCGCTCCGCAGCATGTGGGATCTTCCCAGACTGGGACACGAACCTGTGTCCCCTGCATCGGCAGGCGGACTCTCAACCACTGCGCCACCAGGGAAGCCCTGACCATTTCTTAATCGTGTTTCTTTTGTTTTTGTTTTTTTGTTTTTGTTTTTTTTTTAATATATATATTGAGTTGTATGAGTTGTTGTGTGTATATTTTGGATATTAACCCTTTATTGGACATATCATTTGCAAATATTTTCTCCAGTTTTGTAGGTTTTTGTTTGTTTACTTTGTTGATGGTTTTCTTTGCTGTTCAAAAGCTTTTAAGTTTAACTAGGTCCCATTTGTTTACTTTTGCTTTTGTTTCCTTTGCCTGAGGAGAAAGATCCAAAAATATTTTTGGTAAGACTATGTCAAAGAGTATTGCCTGTTTTTGTACAGGAGTTTTATGATTTATGTTCTTACATTTAGGTCTTCAACGCATTTTGAGTTTATTTTTGTTATGTGGTGTGAGAAAATATTCTAATTTTATTCTTTTACATGTAGATGTCCAGTTTTCCCAGAACAATTATTAAAGATATTGTCTTTTCCCCATTCTATATTTTGCCTCCTTTGCCATAGATTAATTTACTATATGTGTATGGGTTTATTTCTAGGCTTTCTATGTGTTCATTGATATATGTATCTTTTTTGTGCAAATACCATACTGTTTTGATTACTGTAGCTTTGTAATATTGTCTGAAGTCAGGGAGTGTGATGTCTCCAGCTTTGTTCTTTATCAAAAGAATTGTTTTGGCTTTTAGGGTGTTTTGTGGCGCCATACAAATTTAAAAATTGTTTGTATTAGTTCTTTGAAAAATGTCATTGGCATTTTTCTAGGGATTGCATTAAATCTGTAGATTGCTTTGGATAGTATGGATATTTTAATAATATTAATTCTTCCAATCTATGAACATGGGATATCTTTCACTTTCTTTGTATCTTATTCAATTTCCTTTGTCAATGTCTTAGAGTTTTCAGAGGATAGGTCTTTCACCTCCTTGGTTAAGTTTATTCCCAGGTATTTTATTCTTTTCATGTGATTTTAAATGGAGTTGTTTTCTTGCTTTCTTTTCTGATAGATCACTATTAGTGTATAAAAAAGCAAAAAAAATCTATATATTAATCTTGTATCCAACAACTTTACTGAATAAATTAATTAGTTCTTATAGGTTTTTGGTGGAGACTTAGGGTTTTCTACATATATCATGTCATCTGCAAATATAGACATTTTATTTTTTCCCTTCCAATTTAGATGACTTTTATTTCTTTTTCTTGTATTATTGTTGTGGCTAGGAATTCCAATAATATGTTAAATAGAATTGGCAAGAGTGGGAATTCTTGTCTTGTTCCTGATTTTAGAGGAAGAGCTTTCTGCTTTTCAACATTGAGTATGATGTTAGCTACGGGTCTGTCATAAATGGCCTTTATTACATTGAGATATGTTCTCTCAATACTCATTTTGATGAGAGTTTTTACCATGAATGGATGTTGAGTTTTGTCAAATGCTTTTTTGTCTATTGAGATGATCATGTGATTTTTATCCTTCCTTTTTAAAAAGTGGTGTATTACATTAATTCATTTGCAGGTATTGGATCATCTTTGCATCCGTGGAATAAATCACAATTGATAATGGAGTGTGACACTTTCTATATATTGTTGAATTCAGTTTGCTAATATGGATTTTTCATCTACCTTCATCCTAGATATTAGCCTATAATTGTGTGTGTGTGTGTGTGTGTGTGTGTGTGTGTGTGTCTTGGTCTGGTTTTGATATCTGGGTAATTGTGGCCTCGCATGAATTTGAGAGTGTTCCCTCCTTTTCAGTTTTTTGAATAGTTTGAGAAGGATTGGTATTAACTCTATATGTTTTGGAGAATTCCCCTTTAAAACTGTCTGGTCCTGGACCTTTGTTTGTTGGGAGTTTTTAAATTACTGATTCAATATTAGTGATTTGATTTTGTCTGTTCAGATTATCTATTTCTTCCTGATTCAGATTTGGAAGATTGTATTTTTCTAGGAATTTATCTATTTATACTAGATTGTCCAATTTGTTTGCATATAAACATTTGTAGTCTTTTCTCATGATTTTTGTGTCTCTGTGATATCAGTTATAACTTCTCCCCTTTTATTTCTTATTTTGTTTATCTGTGTCCTCTTTCTTTTTTTCCTTAATGAGTCTGGGTAAAGTTTTAGCAATTTTGTTTATCTGTTTAAAAAACCAGCTCGTGGTTTCATTGATCTTTCCTTTTGCTTTTGGTCTCCATTTTATTTATTTACTCACTCATCTATATTATTTCCTTACTCATCCATATTATTTCCTTCCTTCTGCTGATGTTGGGCTTTGTCTGTTATTTTTTCTAATTCCTTTAGATGATAAGTTAGGTTGTCTATTTGAGTTAGGCCTGTATTGTTATAAACTTCCATCTTAGAACTGCTTTTCCTGTGTTGCATAGATTTTGGAAAGTTGTGTTTTTATTTTCATTTATGTCGAGGTATTTTCTGATGGGCTCTTTGATTTCTTCATTGACTCATTTTTGTTTGTTTATTTTACTAGCTTATTGACTAGTCTCCACATGTTTGTGTTTTTCCCATTTTCCTTCCTGTAATTGATTTCTGGTTTCATACTATTGTAAGCAGAAAAAAAAATGCTTGATATAATATATAGCTTATTAAATTTGTAGAAACTTGTTTTGTGGCCTAGCATGTGATGCATCTTGGAGAATGTTCCATGTGCTTTTGAGAAGAATGTCTATTCTAATGTTTTCAGATGGAATGTCTTGCAGATATCTACTAAGTACAACTGGTTTAATATGTCATTTAAGGCCAATATTTCCGTATTGATTTTCTGTCTGGATGATCTGTCCAACGATGTAATGTTCCCTAATATTGTATTATTATCAATTTCTAACTTTACACCTGTTATATTTGCTTTGTATATTTAAGTGCTCCTATATTACATGCATATAAGTTTGTGACTCTTATATCTTCTTCTTGTACTGATCCGTTTATCATTATATAATACTCGTGTTTGTCTTTTGTTATAGACTTTTCTAAAAGTCTACTTTGTCTGATACGATATTTCTACCACAGCTTTCTTGCCATTTACATTTGCATGGCATATACTCTTCCATCTTCTCACTTTCAGCCCATTTGTCTTTAGTTCTAAAGTGAGTGTTTTGCAGGCAGAATATCGATTTTTTTTTTGTCCAATCAGCCTCCTTATGACTTTGGGTTGGAATATTTGTACATTGACATTTAAAGTAACTATTGATATGAGTGCACTTATAGCCATTTTGTTTTCTGGTTGTTTTTGTAGTTCTTCTCTGTTCTTTTTTTTTTTTTCCCTTATGATATATTGGTTTTCTTTAGTGGTATGCTTGTGTTCCTTTCCTTCTAGTTTTTGTGTACCTGTGTTGGTTTTTAATTTGTGATTACCATGGAATTCATATATGTTGACCTATAGTTGTATCTACTTATCTTAAACTGATAGTTATTTAAGTTCAAACACATTCTAAAAAATCAACTTTTTTACTCAACTCCCCCATGCTTTGTATTTTTTATCTAATATTTATATCTTCTTGTTGAAACCTTATCTATTTATATTATAGTTGATTTAAACCTTTTTGTCTTTTAACTTTTGTACTAGATTATTTCGGTGGTTGATTCACAATCTTTAGTATATATTTTCTTTTACTAATGGGATTTGTTTTCCTTTCCTATAAATCTTAGTTGTAAACTTTTCTTCTTCACTTAAAAATCCTTTAACACTTCATGTGAGTTTGGTTTAGTATTGATGTACTTTTTAGATTTTGCTTGTCTGAGAAGCTCTTTATCATTCTTTCAATTCTGAATGATAACTTTGCTGAGTAGAGTATACTAGGTTTTAGCTTTTTTTCCTTTCAGCACTTTAAATATATTATGATACTACTCCCTTCTGTCTTGCCAAAATTTCAGCACAAAAATCAGGTTTCCTTTTTATATGACCCTTTTTCTCTTGCTGCCTTTAAAATTTTCTGTTTATCTCTAACTTTTCCCCTTTTATATGATATATATTTTGTGTGGGTGTCTCTGGCTTTATCTTATTTGGAACTCTCTATGATTCCTGAACCTGGAAATCTATTTCCTTCTTCAGCTTTGAGGAGTTTTCATTCATAATTCATCAGATACATTTTCTACTAATTTCTCTCCCTCTTCTCCTTCTGGAACTCCCATAATGTGAATGTAAGTACACTTGATGTTGTCTTAGAAGTTCCACAAACTATCCTAATATTTTAAAAAAATTGTTTTTCATTTTGCTGTTTGATTTGTTGATTTCCATTGTTCTATCTCCTGGTTTGCTTATGTGATTTTCTGTATTACCTAGTCTACTGTTGATTCCTTACAGTGTAAGGAATTTTCACTGTAAATTTTTTTACAATGTATTTTTCTTTTTTAAAAAAAATTTATAGGAGTACAGTTGATTTTCAATCTTGTCTTAGTTTCAGGTGTACAGCAAAGTGAATCAGTTATACATATACATATATCCACTCTTTTTTAGATTCTTTTCCCATAAAGGCCATTACAGAGTATTGACAGTTCCTTATGCTATACACTAGGTCTTTATTAGTTATATATTTTATATATAGAAGTGTGAATATGTCAATCCCAATCTCCCAATTTATCCCTCCACTCCTTATCCCCTGATAAGTATAAACTTGTTTTCTACAACTCTAACTCTATTTGTATTTTGGACATAGGTTCATTTGTATCTTTTTTTTAGATTCCACATATACGTGATTTCATATGATATTTGTCTTTCTTTGTCTGACATACTTCACTGCAATAAACTTTGGGCTTCATGTACTTTATCGAATTCTGGTTTTCTCTTGGATATATGCCCAGTAATGGGATTGCTGGATCATACAATAGCTCTATTTTTAGTATTTTAAGGAACCTCCATACTGTTCTCCATAGTGGCTGTACCAATTTACATTGCCACCAACAGTGTAGGAAGGACCCTTTTCTCCACACACTCTCCAGCATTTATTGTTTGTAGTTTTTTTAGTTGATGGACATTCTAACTGGTGTGAGGTAATACCTCATTGTAGTTTTGATGTGCTTTTCTCTAATAATTAGTGATACTGAGCATCTTTTCAGTGCTTTTAAGTCACCTGTATGTCTTCTTTGGAGAAACGTCTATTTAGATCTTCCATCCATTTTTCGATTGGGTTGTTTGGTTTTTTTAAGATATTGAGCTACATGAGCAGTTTGTACACTTTGGAAATTAATCCCTGTTGGTCGCTTTATTTGCAAATATCTTCTCCCATTCTGGGGGTTGTCTTTTCATTTTGTTTATGGTTTCCTTTGCTCTGCAAAGCTTTTAAGTTTAATTAGGTCCCATTTGTTTACTTTTAATTTATTTTCATTACTCTAAAAAGTGGATCAAAAAAGATCTTGCAGCAATTTATATCAAGAGTTGTCCTGCCTATGTTTCCTTCTAAGAGTTTGTACTAACTGACCTTACATTTAGGTCTTTAATCCATTTTGAGTTTATTTTTGTGAATGGTGTTAGGGAGTGTTCTAATTTCATTAAATTTCATGTAGCTCTCTAGTTTTCCCAGCACCACTATTGAAGAGGCTGTCTTCTCTCCACTGTATATTCTTGCCTCCTTTGGCATAGATTAGGTGACCATAGATGTATAGGCTTATCTTTGGACTTTCTATCCTGTTCTATTGATCTATATTTCTGTTTTTGTGCCAGTACCATACTGTTCTGATGACTCTAGCTTTGTAGTTTACTATGAAGCCAGGGACCCTGAATTCTCCAGCCCTGTTTTTCTCTCTCAAGATTTCATTGACTATTCTTGGTCTTTTGTGTTTCCATTCAAATTGTATATATTTTTTTGTAATTCTGTGAAAAATGCCATTGGTAATTTGATAGGGATTGCATTGAATCTGTAGATTACTTTGTGTAGTATACTCGGTTTCACAATATTGATTCTTCCAATCCAAGAACATGGTATATCTCTCCATCTGTTTGTGTCATCTTTTATTTCTTTCATCAGTATCTTTTGTTTTCTTATTACAGGTCTTTTGCCTCCTTAGGTAGGTTTCTTCCTAGGTATTCTATTATTTTTGATGTGATGGTAAATGGGGTTGTTTCCTTGATTTCTCTCTCTGATCATTCATTGTTAGTGTATAGGAATGCAAGAGATTTCTGCGCATTAATTTTGTATCCTGCAACTTTACCAAATTCATTCATGTGTTCTAGTAGTTTTTTGGTAGCATCCTTAGGATTTTCTATGTATAGTATGTCAGCTGCAAACAGTGACAGTTTTACTTCTCTTTTTCCAATTTTGATTCTTTTTCTTCTCTGATTGCCATGACTAAAACTTCCAAAACTATGTTGAGTGTAAGTGGTGAGAGTGGACATTCTAGTGTTTTTCCTGGTCTTAGAGGAAATGCTTTCAGGTTTTCACTGTTGAGAATGATGTTTGCTGTAGGTTTGTCATATACGGCCTTTATTATGTTGAGGTATGTTCCCTCTATACCCACTTTCTGGAGAGTTTTTATCATAAATCATTGTTGAATTTTGTCAAAAGCTTTTTCTTTATCTATTGAGATGATCATATGGTTTTTATTCTTCAATCTGTAGATGTGGTGTATCACATTGATTGATTTGCATATGCTGAAGAATCCTTGCATCCCTGGGATAAATCTCACTTGATCATGGTGAATCATCCTTTTAATTTGTTGTTGAATTCTGTTTGCTAGTATTTTGTTGAGGATTTTTGCATCTATCTTCATCAGCAATATTGGCCTGTAATTTTGTGTGTGTGTGTAATATCCTCATCTGGTTTTGATATCAAGGTGTTGGTGGCCTCGTAGAATGAACTTGGGAGTTTTCCTCCCTCTGCAATTTCTTGGAGGAGTTTCAGAAAGATGTGTGTTAACTCTTCTCTAAATGTTTGATAGAAGTCGCCTGTGAAGCCATCTGGTCCTAGACTTTTGTTTGTTGGAGGAGTTTTATCATAGTGTGTGCTTCAGTCTTGGAAGGTTGTACCTTTTTAATAATTTGACTCTTTCTTCTAGGTTGTCAATTTCATTGGTATATAGCTGCTTGTAGTAGTCTCTTACGATCCTTTGCATTTCTGTGGTGTCCATTGTAACTTCTCCTTTTTCATTTCAAATTTTATTGATTTGAGTCCTCTCCCTTTTTTTCTTGATGAGTTTGGCAAAAGGTTTATCAATTTTGTTTATCTTCTCAAAGAATAAGCTTTTAGTTTCATTGATCTTTGCTATTGTTTTCTTTGTGTCTATTTCATTTGATTTCTTTCCTTCTATTAACTTTAGGTTTTGTTTTTTCTTTTTTCTCTAGTTGCTGTAAGTGTAAGGTTAGGCTGTTTATTTGAGATTTTTTTTTCTTTCATGAGGTAAGACTGTATTGCTATAAACTTCCCTCTTAGAACTGCTGTTGATGAGTCCCGTAAGTTTTGGATCATTGTGTTTTCATTTTCATTTGTTTCTATGTATTTTTTTAATTTCCTCTTTGATTTATTCAGTGATCTATTGCATATTTAGTAACGTATCATTTAGCCTCCATGTGTCTGTGTTTTTACCATTTATTTTCCTGTAATTTATTTCTAATGTGAAAGTATTGTGGTTGGAAAAGATTCTTTGTATGATTTCAATTTTCTTAAATTTACCAAGACTTGATTTGTGACCCATGATATGATTTATCCTGGAAAATGTTCCACGTGCACTTGAAAAGAAAGTGTATTCTGCTACTTATAGATGGAATGTCATAAATTTTAGTTAAGTCTATTTGTTTTAATGTGTCATTTAAGGCTAATTTAAGGTTAATTTTCTATCTGCATGACCTGTCCATTGGTGAAAGTGGGGTGTTAAAGTCCCCTACTAATATTGTGTTACTGTCAGTTTCCCCTTTTATGGCTGTTAACATTTGCTTTATGTATTGAGGTGTTCCTATGTTGGGTTCACATATATGAACATTTTTAATTTTCTTCTTGGATTGATCCCTTGATCATTGTGTAGTGTACTTCCTTGTCTCTTGTAATAGTCTTTATTTAAAGTCTATTTTGTCTGATATGAGTACTTCTAGCCCAGCTTTCTTTTGATTTCCATTTGCATGGAATATCTTTTTCCATCCCATCACTTTCACTCTGTATGTATCCCTAGGTCTGAAGTGAGTCTCTTCTAGAAAGCTTATTTTTGTGTATATTTAGCAAACCTGAGTCTTTTGGTGGAACACTTAATCCCTTTACATTTAAGGTAATTATTGATACATATGTACCTATTGTCATTTTCTTAACTGTTTTGGGTTTTTTTTAAATGTCTTTTTTCTTCCCTTCCTCTTTTGTTCTCTTCTCTTGTGTTTCATGCCTAGAGATGATCCTTTAACATTTGTGGCAAAGCTGATTTTGTGGTACTGAATTCTCTTAGCTTTTGCTTGCTGTAAAGTGATTGATTTCTCCATTGAATCTGAATGTGATCCTTGCTGGGTAGCATATTCTTGGTTATAGATCTTTCCCCTTCATCTCTTCAAATATATCATGTCATTCTTTTCTGGCCTACAGAGATTTTGCTGAAAAATCAGCTGGTGGTTTTGGTGGTTCCCTTGTATGTTATTTGTTTTTTTTTTTTCCCTTGTTGCTTTTAATATTTTTTCTTTGTCTTTAATTTTTGTTAGTTTGATTAATATGTGTTCCTCCTTGGGTTTATCCTGTAAGGGACTCTCTGAACTTCTGGGACCTGGTTGACTATTTCCTTTCCCATGTTAGGGAAGTTTTCAACTATAACATCTTCAAATATTTTCTCAGGCCCTTTCCCTTTTTCTCCTTCTTCTGGGACCCCTATAATGCATATGTTGGTGCATTTAATGGTGTCCCAGAGTTCTCTGAGACTGTCCTCATTTCTTTTCATTCTTTTTGTCTATTCTTTTCCATAAGAGATTTCCACCATTCTGTCTTCCAGCTCACTTATCTATTCTTCTGCCTCAGTTATTCTGCTATGAATTCCTTCTACTGCATTTTTCATTTCAGTTATTTTATTGTTTGTCTTTATTTGTTTGTTCTTCTGTTATTCTAGATCTTTGTTAAACATGTCTTGTATCTTCTCTATCTATGCCTCCAATTTTTTTTGCAAGATCTTGGATCATCTTTACTATCTACTCTGAATTCTTTTTTCAGATAGATTGCTTATCTCCTCTTCAGTTAGCTGTACTTCTAGGTTTTTATCTTGCTCCTTCATCTGTGACATATTTCTTTGTCATTTCATTTTGTGTAAATTTCTTTGTTTGTGGTCTCCTTTCTGCAGGCTGCAGGATAATTGTTCCTCTTGCTTCTGGTGTCTTCCCCTTGATGTGTGAGGTTGGTCCGGAGGCTTGTGCTGTTATCCTCTTGATAGGGGGTTTGACTGGTGTTGTGGTGACGAGAGCCTGTTTTAAATATTGAGTGGAGCCTTCCCTTTGCTCTGTGGTTGTTACTTCCCTGTCAGGGGTGGGGTCTGTACCCTAGTTGTTGGAGTAGAGGTCCCTAGATCTGTTTCATAACTGTGTTTCTTATGTGCAGTGCAAGGTAGGTAGGATTGGAGTGCTCCCACTGGGAGAGAAGCCACTGAGTATTCCACCTCTGGAGATGTTCACCTGTTAATGTGCTCTGTTGTGTCTCCTCTTCCCTTTTGTGCAGTCTCACAAAGTACATTGTTGTTAGCACTGCTCTTGGTCCCACCTTAACTATGGGTATGCTGACAATTGGCCTTGGTAACTCTCACACAATTTTTTCATGAGGCCACTGATGCAAATCCACTGAGATCAGGTCCCAGGACTGCAGTAGTCTTGTACCTGGACCTGCTGTGGAAGCTATGGAGTCAGCTCAGAATTTGGCCTGGCCCAAGCCCCATGTGTATGTGCCCACAAAGCTCACAGCTGCTAAAGCCATACCCATCCCAACTGTAGAAGCATTTGTTGTCCTTTTGGATATTTCACTGGTGAATGAATTTAGGAAGCCATTAGCAGAGGGGTAAATCCATGGTATGTGCATCTGTGAGGAGTGATTTCACCTCTTCTTCCTTAATCACATGGCTCCAGGGTCTTAGCTGTAGCTTCAGCCCCACCTCTGCATGTGTCCCTCCCACCAGAGTCTTTTCCAGAGGTTACCAGAACACACAGGGGCCTGTCAGGCAGGAAGAAGCCAAGGCAATGATTGAGGCAAGTGGGCTGCACAGGCAGGAGGGTGCTGGGGTAGCAATTGCAATGCAAAAGCCCATCAGGCAGCAGTTGGGGTGAGCAGGTCATTCAGTTTTGGGGGTGGAGTGGAGGAAGTGATGGCAAGGGTGCACAAGCCAGCTCTGGCAGAGGTCCTCCCTAGTGCCCATGGAGGCAGGGGCCAGCATGTGAGAAGAGAGGCTACAATGATGATCCCACCCTTTACACATCACTCAACAATGGTGCTACACTTCTGTGGCAGTCTGAGCTTCCTCCAGGTATTCCCAGTTGTGGAGATCCTCACTCCCATCCCCTCAGGCTGGCTCCACAGCCAGTAGCAGTGCCCTCCCCAGTTCTGCTCTCCAAAACCTATGTTCCAGCTCCCAGCCCCCTGTGTGCCCTGGTGGATAACTGTCTCAGGCTGGGGTGTGTAGGGCTGTGGCAGAGACCATGTGTGTAGGTCTCACCCTGTCCTTCCTGCCACCAACCTGTTGCTGGGCTCTCCTCTGAGCCCCCAAAGCTCTCCTTCTGTGTCAGCTGATCTCCTTGCTGGTGAGGGGGCTTCCCCAGATGTGCGAACTTATCTTCACCGTCAGCTCCCTGCCAGGGGTGCAGGTCCTCTCCTGCTTCCTCTCCTCTTCCTTTTCTCTTCTTCTTTCTTTCATTCTACCTGGTTATATGGAGATATTTCTTATCCTTTTAGGTGTCCAAGGTTCTCTGCTAGTGTTAAGCAGGTGCTCTGTGAGAATAGTTCCATTTGTAGATGTATTCTTGTTGAGTTTGTGGGGAGAGATGAGCTCCATGCCTTCCTAGTCCTCCACCATCTTGAAAAAGACGTTACAGTGTATTTTTCATTTCAGTTATCATATTCTTCAACTCTAACTAGTTATGTTTTATATTTTCTATTTCTTTGTTAAAATTCTCACTGTGTTCATGTAATAAGCTAGCATTCTTATTACTATTGCTTTGAACTCTTTATCTGGTCAATTATTTATCTGTTTCATTAGGTTTTTTCCCAGGTTTTTTTTTTTTTCCTCTTCTTTGAAACACATCCTCTGTCTTTTCATTTTGTTTAACTTTCTCTGTCTCTATGAAATTAGTTAAATAGTTACCTGTCTCTTTTGAAAGGGTTTCTGGGTGTGGGAGCATCACTATGCAGTCTGCATGTGCCCGGTGGCTTTGATGGGAGAGCTGGATCTGAAGTGCATACTTGCCATGTCTTCCCCCAAGGTGTGCTGGCAGCCATCACCTTGTTGATAGGTAAGGCTGGAAATGGAGGGGCTAGAGCTAGCATCAGGTGTGAGTCAGGTCTTCTTCTCTGCTCAATGACAGGCACCACCCTATGGGGGAAGGGTTGGGCCCCAAGGGCCTGGGGCAGAAGAACTGAGGAAGTTGGGTTTCTCTGGTGTGTGTGATGACAGTTTCTGTTTTGGTTGGGGTAGTGGCAGGTGCCTGAGAGCCTGCACTTCTCTGCTAGTTTCACTTTTGTCCCATTGTGCAGGTCTTTGTTAGAGACTGGGTCAGGGCCAGAGAGGTTAGTGCCTCACTACTAAGCTGATTTCATTTCTGCCAACAATGTTGGTATTTGTCCTGGAGTTAGTTTCACTCCTAAATGTGGGCAGTGATGTGCACATTAGCGAAGGCTGCCTCCACCCTTTCTAGATTCAAGGTCAAGTCTGAGTGCTGGTTCCATTCCCTCTGTGTTCATTTACTCTCCTTGGCAACGGCAGCCTCCAGCCTAGTGGAAAACAGCACTGGAGCAAGAGTTGCTGGAGCAGGCACCTGGAGCATGTGCCAGGTGCAGGCTGTAGTGTGTGCTGTGGCAGTTCTGGAAAGCCAGCCAGATCACCAGGTAGTTTTCTATCTGCTGCCTCTGTGCTGTGGCCTGGAGCAAGCAAGTTTGTGCACACACAGGGGCGTGTGTGCTGGTAACAGCTACCTTTGTCTTGGTCAGAGGCAGGGTTGAGTCTAAGTTGGCACTATTACCTCTAAATATGCTCACTCTCCTTTGGTAATGGCAGTCTCTGCCCTATTGAGAGCAGTGCTGGAGCAAGAGAAGTGGAGCAGGCACCCAGTGTGGGCTGGGGTGTGCACTGGGGTGGTCTGGTAAACCACCAGAGACCCAGGCATTTTTCAATTTGGTGCCTCCAAGCTGTTACCAGGAGTAAGCAAACATGTGTACATGTTGTTGAAGAGTGAAGTCTCAATTTCTTACAGCCCTCCAGTAAGTCCCACTGGTTTTTAAACCAGCTGAGGGAAATTGTCTTTCTGGTGTTGGACCCCAGGGCTCGGGTGCCTAATATGTGGCTCAAGATTCTTGCTCCCCCGGGAGGATCCCTTAGCCCATGATATCCCCCTCCTCTTCTGTGCCCCTGCTATGGGTGCAAATTCTGACCATTCCCTTTTCTAATCTTACTATCAGATTCCATGTGGGTCTTTCTTTGTAGGCTTTGTTGTATAAGAGTCTTTCTGACAGTCTCCAAGTTGTTTTCAGTAAGAGAGCAACTATGTTGCTGTACGTGTAGTTGTATTTTTGATGTATTCATGGGGGTATGTGAGCCAGGAGTCCTCCTACTCTATCTTGATCTCCATCCCCGATAGATAAGCAGTTTTGAATTGAGTTAAGACATGTGAAAGAAACAATGAAGGTGATATTACAGATAGAGGGTTGAGACAGTGGATACTTTGGATGGGACAATCAGGAGGAGATGTTACATTAGACAAAACCCAAAGAATGAAAGGGAGTTAGCAATCTTGGAGTGGAATGGAGGGTAGAAAGACATTTCAGCAGAGAATGTGTGATGCAAATGCCATGAAATATGATATAGCTTGATCCATTGGAAGAACCAGAAGAGGTCACTATGTAAGGAAGAGGAAGAGTGGTGTTTTCCATATGTAGATTATTGGACCAAGTCATAAGGAATTTGGATTTTATCTGTACTGCACTGGGAATTCTTTGAAGGATTCTTATAAGGGAAATGAAAAGATTTTCCACCTAGCTACTTTCTGAGGAATGGGTTAGAGTTGGGACCTTAGGACAGGGCAAGAATGAAAATGACTATGGATGAAAATTGATCATAAATTGGATGGTCGTGCTAGAAGAGAAGATAAGCCTTCTCAGAGATCAAGTCAAAGCACAAACTCCTCATTGTGTGCATAAGACGCTTTCTGGTCTAATTCCTGACTATCCCTTTACCTTGAGCTCTCAACTCTTCCTCTAGTGAACTTCTGTCCCCTCACACTGAACCTCCACCAAGTTCTTGATGTCTCTGACTGAACCTCCTTACTTATTTTAAATTGCATACTGTGTCCATTATACCTTCTTTCTGTGTATCTTCCAGGCCTTTGGGTACCTGCTATCTCTGCTGTTCTTCCTGATGTTTCTTGAGGTGCAAGTTTGCTGAAATAAAAATAAGAAAAGAAAAAGATTTTAAAACATATGGAAAAATAAACATCACCTGTGTAACATTCTAGTAAAATTAATATTCAAGTCATTTTGGGGATTTGTCAATTTCTCTGTTATTCTGACCCCTACTCCTTTTGGTGAATTCTGAATGTCCCTATTTATTATGTTTAGTAAGAAGCAAGAGGGGGTGGGACAGGCTGTCTGCCAAAACAAAGATGCAAATAATCCTTGTAATTGATTGCATTTACATTCCTAGAAAGAACACATTTCCAATTTAACGTGGCCTCTGGAACATGAGAAATGAAAAGAATAAACAACTCACTGATGTACCTCTACAGAGAATATTTTGTTTCTCATTTTATTCAGCACATTTAAGGGTTTCTGAGTAATATATATAAACTAACATGGGGTGAATATCCATATATAAGCAGGTAATAGTTTTTATTTCAAATAGGTAACATGGCCTCCTTTAAAGAAAACAAAACAAAACATATTTCAGTCTGTATTTTTACCTGAATTTTACATGAAATAATAAAAGAAATTTCTCTACTTTTTAAAAAATACTGAATTTCACAGATGTGAAATTCAGCCATTGTGAGGTGGTTATTATGGGAATGTTTTCTCTTGTCAGAATGCTCCAGAACCTCAATCATGGTACCCAAAGCCCTTCCCAATGGGTCCAACCTAACTGTCCAGGCTCTTAAGCCTCCATATCCATTATTGCCTAATGCCCCTCCCTAATCTGAGAACACTAGATCACTTAAATTTATTTCCTCTCATCCACTGTCCCTTGTCATGCTTACAATTTACTCACTAAGTTTGTTTAAAATGCAGATTATGATTCAGTAGATATAGAGAAAAGCCAAAGATTCTTCATTTTGCTAACAATCTGTGGTGATGTGGATGTGGCTGGTCTGTGCTAGAAATTTTCAGTAGCAAGGATTAGATACCCTAACTATTTTTGTTTCTAATCATACACTCCAAGCCCGCAGATTCTTTCTACACAGAACCTCTATCCATGGGACAACTTCAACTCATTCTCATATCTTCAGGTCAAATCTTACTTCCTTTATGTGAAGGATCTTTTCATGTTAAGAGAGAAAATTCATAACTTCCTACTTTAATGGGTTTCCCTTACCCTTAAAATAAAATGCAAAGTTCTTACCAAGTCAACCCCTTTTCCTACCACTTTCCTCTTGCTCACTCCACCACACTGGTCTTGGTCTACTGTAGCATACCACACATGCTCTAGTTTTAGGGATTTAAAAAAATGCTCTTCCTGTCACATGTCCTCATAGCTTGATCCCTCATTTTATTCGGGCCTTTAATCAAACATTGCATCCTCAAACAGGCTACTGAATTGAGTTTACTTCTATGCAAAGCTGCCTAAAAGAGATTGAAATGGAGCCTGAAATCCAGCCTCTGTTTTGTTTGCTAGGCCAGACTAAGTTAGATTAATCTGATATAAGAGGGCAGGAGGGGTAGAGAGACAAATCAGAAAACTTGCAGTAAACCTAATGTGAGAAAATGAGAGGTTGGATTCTGACAATTGCAATGGAAACAGAGAGCCACAGTGGTTCCCAAGAAGGGCTGCATATGCCTAAAGGAAAATCCGCCTTTTTCTTTCTTTCTTTTTTCTTTAGACTATAGAGTTTATTTTTTATTTTAATTTTTATTGGGGTATAGTTGCTTTACAGTGTTGTGTTAGTTTCTGCTGTATAACGAAGTGAATCAGCTATATGTATAAAAATATCCCCCCCATCTTGGACCTCCTTCCTACTTGCCCAACCATCTAGATCATCATAGAGCTGAGATCCCTGTGCTATACAGCAGGTTCCCACTAGCTATCTGTTTTACACATGGTAGTGTATATACGTCAGTCACAGTCTCCCAATTCATCCCACTTTCTCCTTCCACCCCTGTGTCCACAAATCCATTCTCTACCTCTACGTCTCTATTCTTGCTCTGCAAATAGGTACATCTGTATCATTTTTCTAGATTCCACATATACGCGTAAATATACAATATTTTTTTGTTTTTAAAGTTAAAATTTGTATATAAAATGAGTTCGCACAGCATCTAATATGGACAATCTTTGGTATTTCCATTGCCCTGCCTGATAAAAAGATCTGCTTGCATCAAACATTTCCTTCACTTACATCCTCTCTTCCAGAGTAAAATAAGTCATCAATTCACAGCTATGCTATCAGAATTGGTACATTATTTTTTTTAACATCTTTATTAGAGTATAATTGCTTTACATTGTTGTGTTACTTTCTGCTGTAAGACAAAGTGAATCAGCTATACATATACACATATCCCCATACGCATTCCCTATCCCATCCCTCTAGGTGGTCAAAAAGCACTGAGCTGATCTCCCTGTTTCACACTACCTATCTACGTTACATTTGGTAGTGATATATGTCCATGCCACTCTCTCACTTCGTCCCAGCTTACTCTTCCCCCTCCCCGTGTCCTTAAGTTCATTCTCTATGTCTACATCTTTATTTCTGTCCTGTCCCTAGTTTCTCCAGAACCTTTTTTTTTTTTTGTACATTCCATATATATGTTAGCATACAGTATTTGTTTATCCCTTTCTAACTTACTACACTCTGTAGGACAGATTCTAGGTCCATCCACCTCACTACAAATAACTCAACTTCATTTCATTTTATGGCTGAGTAATGTTCCATTGTATATATGTGTCACATTTTCTTCATCCATTCATCTGTCGATGGATTGCGTCCATGTCCTGGCTATTGTAAATAGTGCTACAATGAACATTGGGGTATGTGACTCTTTTGGAGTTATGGTTTTCTCAGGGTACATGCCCAGTAGTGGGATTGCTGGGTCATATGGTAGTTCTAATTTTAGTTTTTTAGGGAACCTCCATATTGTTCTCCATAGTGGCTGTATCAATTTACATACCCACCAACAGTGCAAGAGGGTTCGTTTTCTCCACACCCTCTCCAGCATTTATTGTTTGTAGATTTTCTGATGATGGCCATTCTGACCAGTGTGAACTGATGCCTCATTGTAGTTTTGATTTGCATTTCTCTAATGAATACTGATGTTAACCATCCTTTCATGTGTTTGCTGGACATCTGTATGTCTTCTTTACAGAAATGTCTATTTAGGTTTTCTGCCCATTTTGGATTGGGTTATCTGTATTTTTGATATTGAGCTGCTTGTATATTTTGCAGATTAATCTTTTGTCAGTTGCTTCATTTGCAAATATTTTCTCCCATTCTGAGGGTTGTCTTTTGGTCTTATTTATAGTTTCATTTGCTGTGCAAAAGCTTTCAAGTTTCATTAGGTCCCATTTGTTTATCTTTTGTTTTTATTTCCATTTCACTAAGAGGTGGGTCAAAAAGGATCTTGCTGCAATTTATGTAATAGAGTGTTCTGCCCATGTTCTCCTCTAAGAGTTTGATAGTTTTTGACCTTACATTTACGTCTTTAATCCATTTTGAGTTTATTTTTGTGTATGGTGTTAGGGAGAGTTCTAATTTCATTCTTTTACATGTAGCTGTCCAGTTTTCCAAGTCCCACTTATCGAAGAGGCTGTTTTTTCTCCATTGATACTCTTGCCTACTATATCAAAGATAAGGTGACCATATGTGCATGGGTTTATCTCTGGCTTTCTATCCTGTTCCATTGATCTATCTTTCTGTTTTTGTGCCAGTAACATACTGTTTGATTACTATAGCTTTGTAATATAGTCAGAACTCATGGAGCCTGATTCCTCCATCTCCGTTTTTCTTTCTCAAGATTGCTTTGGCTATTCAGCATCTTCTGTGTTTCCACATAAATTGTGAAATTTTTTGCCCTAGTTCTGTGAAAAATGCCATTGGTAATTTGATAGGGATTGCATTTAATCTGTAGATTGCCTTGGGTAATATAGTCGTTTAGATAATGTTGATTCTTCCAATCCAAGAACATGGTATATCTCTGCATCTGTTTCTATCTCTAATTTCTTTCATCAGGGTCTTATAGTTTTCTGCATACAGGTCTTTTGTCTCCTTAAGTAGGTTTATTCCTTGGTATTTTATTCTTTTTGTTGCAATGGTAAATGGAAGTCTTTCCTTAATTTCTCTTTCAGATTTTTGATCATTAGTGTGTAGGAATGCAAGAGATTTCTGTGCACTAATTTTGTATCCTGCAACTTTAACAAATTCATTGATTAGCTCTAGTAATATTCTGGTAGCAACTTTAGGATTCTCTGTGTATAGGATCACGTCATCTGCAAACAGTGACAATTTTACTTCTTCTTTTCCAAATTGTATTCCTTTTATTTCTTTTTCTTCTCTGATTGCAGTGGGTAAAACTTCCAAAACAATGTTGAATAACAGTGGTGAGAGTGGGCAACCTTGTCTTATTCCTGACCTTAGTGGAAAGGTTTAAGTTTTTCACCATTGAGAATGATGTAAGCTGTGGGTTTGTCATATATGGTGTTTACTATGTTGATGTAAGTTCCCTTTATGCCCACTGTTTGGAGAGTTTTTATCATAAATGGGTGTTGAATTTTGGCAACAGTTTTTTCTGCATCTATTGAGATTATCATGTTTTTTTTTTTCTTTCAGTTTGTTAATATGGTGTATCACATTGACTTGCGTATATTGAAGAATCCTTGCACCCTGGGATAAACTTCACTTGATCATGGGGTATGATCCTTTTAATGTGCTGTTGGATTCTGTTTGCTAGTATTTTGTTGAGGATTTTTGCATCTATGTTCATCAGTGATATTGGCCTGTAGGTTTCTTTTTCTGTGACATCTTTGTCTGGTTTTGGTATCAGGTTAATGGTAGCCTCTTAGAATCAGTTTGGAAGTGTTCCTCCCTCTGTTATATTTTGGAAGAGTTTGAGAAAGATAGGTGTTAGCTCTTCTCTAAATGTTTGATAGAATTCGCCCTTGAAGCCATCTGGTCCTGGGCTTTTGTTTGTTGGAAGATTTTTAATCACAGTCTCAATTTCAGAGCTTGTGATTGGTATGTTTATATTGTCTATTTCTTCCTGGTTCAGTCTTGGAATGTTGTACTTTTCTAAGAATTTGTCCATATCTTCCAGATTTTCCATTTTATTAGCATATAGTTGTTTGTAGTAATCTCTCATGATCCTTTGTATTTCTGCAGTCACTTGTTACTTCTTTTTCTTTTCTAATTCTATTGATTTGACTCTTCTCCCTTTTTGTTCTTGATGAGTAAGGCTATTGGTTTATCCATTTTGTTTATCTTCTCAAAGAACCAGCTTTTTGGTTTATTGACCTTTGCTATAATTTCCTTTATTTCTTTTTTCATTCACTTCTGATCTGATCTTTATGATTTCTTTCCTTCTACTAACTTCAGTTTTTGTTGTTCTTCTTTCTCTAATTGCCTTAGGTATAAGGTTAGGTTGTTTATTAGAGATGTTTCTTGTTTCTTTAGGTAGGATTGTATTTTATAATCTTCCCTCTTAGAACTGCTTTTGCTGCATCCCATCAATTTTGGGTCATCGTGTTTTCATTGTCATTTGTTTCTAGGTTTTATTTTTTAATTTTCTCTTTGATTTCTTCAGTGATGTCTTGGTTATTTAGTAGTGTATGGTTTGGCCTGCATGTGTTTGTATTTTTTACAGTTTTTTATTTTCCTGTAATTGATATCTAGCCTCATAGCGTTGTGGTCGGAAGATACTTGATATGATTTCAATTTTCTTAAATTTACTAAGGCTTGATTTGTGACCCAAGATATGATCTATCCTGGACAATGTTCCAAGAATACTTAAGAAGAAAGTGTAATCTGCTGTTTTTGGATGGAATGTCCTATTAATATCAATTAAATCCATCTTGTTTAATGTGTCATTTAAAGCTTGTGTTTCCTTTTTTGTTTTCCTATTGGTTGATCTGTCCATTGGTGAAACTGGGTGTTAAAGTCCCCTACTATTATTGTGTTACTGTCGATTTCCTTTTTTATGGCTGTTAGCATTTGCTCTATGTATTGAGGTGCTCCTATGTTGGGTGCATAAATATTTACAATTGTTTTATCTTCTTCTTGGTTTGATCCCTTGATCATTATGTAGGGTCCTTCTTTGTCTCTTTTATTAGTCTTTATTTTAAAGTCTATTTTGTTTGATATGAGAATTGCTACTCCAGCTTTCTTTTGATTTCCATTTGCATGGAATACCTTTTTCCATTCCCTCACTTTCAGTCTGGATGTGTCCCTAAGTCTGAAGTGGGTCTCTTGTAGACAGCATATATACCGGTCTTGCTGTTGTATCCATTCAGCCAGTCTATGACTTTTGGTTGGAGCATTGAATCCATTTACATTTAGGGTAATTATCAATATGTATGTTCTTATTACCATTTTCTTCATTGTTTTAGGGTTTTTTTTTTTGTAGATCTTTTCCTTCTCTTGTGTTTCCTGTCTAGAGCAGTTCCTTTAGCATTTGTTGTAAAGCTGGTTTGTTGATGCTGTATTCTCTTAACTTTTGCTTGTCTGTAAAGGTTTTAATTTCTCCATCAATTTTGAATGATATCCTTGCTCAGTAGAATAATCTTGGTTGTAGGTTTTACCCTTTCATCACTTTAAATATGTCCTGCCACTCCCTTAGGGCTTCCATAGTTTCTGCTGAAATATAAGCTCTTAACTTTACAGGGATTGCCTTGTATATTATTTGCTTTTTTTTCCCTTGCTGCTTTCAATAATTTTTCTTTGTATTTAATTTTTTATAGTTTGATTAATATGTGTCTTGACATGTTTCACCTTGGATTAATCCTGTATGGGACTCTCTGTGCTTCCTGGACTTGATTGACTATTTCCTTTCCCATATTAGGGAAATTTTCAACTATAATCTCTTCAAATATTTTCTCAGTCCCTTTCTTTTTCTCTTCTTCTTCTGAGACCCTCATAATTTGAATGTTGGTGCACTTAATGTTGTCCCAGAGGTCTCTCAGACTGTCTTCAATTCTTTTCATTATTTCTTCTTTATTCAGCTCTGAGGTAGTTATTTTCACTATTTTATGTTCAGGTCAGTTATCAGTTCTTATGCCTCAGTTATTCTGCTATTGATTCCTTCTAGAGAATTTTAAATTTCATTTATTGTGTTGTTCATCATTGTTTGTTTGCTCTTTAATTCTTCTAGGTCCTTATAAAATGTTTCTTGTATTTTCTCCATTCACTTTCCAAGATTTTGGATCATGTTATTATCATTACTCTGAATTATTTTTCAGGTAGACTGTTTATTTCTTCCTCATGTTTTGGTCTTATGGGTTTTTACCTTGCTCCTCTTATGCTGCATATTTCTCTCTCTTATCATTTCACTTAACTTACTGTGTTTGTGTTCTCCTTTTCTCAGGCTGCATTTTCACAGTTCCCATTATTTTTGGTGTCTGCCCTTTAGTGGGTAAGTTTGGTTCAGTGTATTGTGTAGGCTTTCTGGTGGATGGTACTGGTTCCTGTGTTCTGATGGATGAGGCTGGATCTTGTCTTTCTGGTGGCAGGACCTTGTCCAGTGGTGTGTTTTGGGGTGTCTGTGAACTTATTATGATTTTAGGCAGTGTCTCTGCTAATGGGTGGGGTTGTGTTCCTCTCTTGCTAGTTGTTTTGCATGGGGTGTCCAGCTTCCCCCCCTGCACCCTCTGTCCCCGCCAATAAAGGGGCTTCCTAGTGTTTGGAAACTTTTCCTCCTTCACAGCTCCCTCCCCAAGGTCCAGGTTCAGTCCCTATTCTTTTGTCTCTGTTTTTTCCTTTTTCTTTTACCATACCTAGGTGTGTGGGAAGTTTCTTGCCTTTTGGGAAGTCTGAGGTCTTCTGACAGCCTTCAGTAGATCTTCTGTAGGAGTTGTTCCATATGTACTTGATTTTTTGGTGTATTTGTGGTGAGCAATGTCACCTCCAAGACTTATTCCTCCTCCACATTGAAGGTCCTCTCTCATGATATTTGATTTTCTCTTTCTGATTTACTTCACTCAACATGACAGACTGTAGGTCCATCCACATCTCTACAAATGACCCAATTTCATTCCTTTTTTTGCAGAGTAATGTTCCATTGTATATATGTACCCACATCTTTATCCATTCATCAGCCAGTGGAGATTCATGTTGCTTCCATGTCCTGGTTATTGTAAATAGTGCTGCCACTAACAATGGGGTACATAACTTTTTGAAGAATGTACCATGGGGTACATGGTTGTCTCAGGATACATGCCCAGTAGTGGGATTGCTGGGTCATGTGGTAATTCTATTTTTAGTTTTTTAAGGAACCTCCATACTGTTCTCCATAGTGGATATATCAATTTACATTCCCACCAACAGTGCAAAGGGCTCTCCTTTTTCTCCACAACTTCTCCAGCACTTCTTTTCTGTAGATTTTTTAATGATGGTCATTCTGACTGGTGTAATGTGATACCTCACTGTAGTTTTGATTTGGATTTCTCTAATAATTAGTGACATTGAGCATCTTTTCAAGTGCTTCTTGGCCATCTGCAGATCTTCTTTCAACGGATGTCTACTTAGGTCTTCTGCCCATTTTTTGATTGGCCTCTTTGTTTTTTGATATTGAGCTGCATGAGCTGTTTGTGTATTTTGGAGATTAATCCCGTCAGTTGCTTTGTTTACAAATACTTCCCCCATTCTGAGAGTTGTCTTGTCATCTTGTTTATGGTTTCCTTCGTTTTGCAAATACTTTTAAGTTTAATTAGGTCCCATTTGTTTATTTTTTATTTTCATTACTCTAGGAGATGGGTCAAAAAAGAGCTTGCTGAGATTTATGTCAAAGAGTGATCTTCCTATGTTTTCTTTTAAGTGTTTTATAGTATCCGGTCTTACATTTAGGTCTTTAATCCATTTTGACTTCATTTTTTTGTATGGGGTTAGGGAGTATTCTAATTTCATTCTTTTACATGTAGCTGTCTAATTTTCCCAGTACCACTTATTGAAGAGACTGTCTTTTCTCCATTTTATAGTTTTGCCTTCTTTGTCATAACTTAGGTGACAATAGGTGTGTGGGTTTATCTCTTGGTTTTATCCTGTTCCATTGATCTATATTTCTGTTTTTGTGCCAGTACCATACTGTGTTTTTTTTTTTGGCTGCGTTGGGTCTTCATTGCTGTGTGAGGGCTTTCTCTAGTTCCGGCTAGCAGGGGGTTACTCTTTGCTGTGGTGCATGGGCTTCTCATTGCTGTGGCTTCTTTTGTTGTGGAGCACAGGCTCTAGGCATGTGGGTTTCAGTAGTTGTGGTACATAGGCTCAGTAGTTGTGGATCATATGCTCTAGAGTGAAAGCTCAGTAGCTGTGGCACATGGGCTTAGTTGCCCCATGGCATGTAGTATCTTCCTGGACCAAGGATCAAACCTATGTCCTCTGCATTGGCAGGCAGATTATTAACCACTGCACCACCAGGGAAATCTAGTACCATACTGTCTTGATTACTATTGCTTTGTATTATAGTCTGAAGTCAGGGATCCTGATTCCTGCTTCTCCATTTTTATTTCTCAAGATTGCTTTGACTATTTGGGGTCTTTTGTGCTTCCATAAAAATTGTAAACTATTTTGTTCTCATTCTGTGAAAAATGCCATTGGTAACTTGATAATGATTGCACTGATTCTGTAGATTGCTTTGGGTAATATAGTTATTTTCATATTATTGATTCTTCCAATCCAAGTACATTGTATATCTCTCCCTCTGTGTCATCTTTTATTTCTTTCCTCAGTTCTTATAGTTTTTTGAGTATAGGCCTTTTACCTCCTTAGGTATGTTTATTCCTAGGTATTTTATTCTTTTTGGTTGCAATGGAAAGTGGGATTGTTTTCTTAATTTCTCTTTCTGATCTTTTTTTGTTAGTGTATATGAATGCAAGAGATTTCTGTGCATTAATACTGTATCCTGCAAATTTACCAGATTCATTCATGAGTTCTAATAGTTTTCTGGTGGCATATTTAGGATTCTCTATGTATAGTATCATGTCATCTGCAAAGAGTGACACTTTTACTTCTTCTTTTCCAATTTGGATTCCTTTTATTTCTTTTTCTTCTCTGATTGCCCTTGTTAGGACTTCCAAAACTATGTTGAGTAAAAGTCATGAGAGTGGACATCCTTGTCTTTTTCTTGATCTTAGAGAAAATGATTTCATTTTTTCACTATTGAAAATGATGTTTTCTGTGGGCTTGTCATATATGGCCTTTATTATGTTGAGGTAGGTTCCCTCTAGGTTCACTTTCTGAAGAGTTTTTATTATAAATGTGTGTTG
The DNA here is from genome assembly GCF_059928025.1 of Delphinapterus leucas. Classification (NCBI taxonomy): domain Eukaryota; kingdom Metazoa; phylum Chordata; class Mammalia; order Artiodactyla; family Monodontidae; genus Delphinapterus; species Delphinapterus leucas. Next base: position 53,950,152 of record NC_143145.1, read on the forward strand.
AATTTTATGAAAAGCTTTTTCATCTGTTGAGATGATCATATGGTTTTTATTCTTTAATTTGTTAATATGGTGTATCAAATTGGTTTGCATATATTGAAGAATCCTTGCATCTCTGCAATAAATCCCAGTTGATCATGGTGTATTATCCTTTTAATGTGTTGTTTAATTCTGTTTGCTAGTATTTAGTTGAGGATTTTTTTTGTCTATTTTCATCAGTGATATTGGTGTGTAATTTTATTTTTTGTGATATCTTGGTCTGGTTTTGGTATCTGGGTGATGATGTCCTCATAGAATGAGCTTGGGGGTGTTCTTTTCTCTGCAATTTTTTGAAGAGTTTGAGAAGGATGGGTGTTAATCTTCTGTAAGTGTTTGATAGAATTTGCCTGTGAAGCCATTTGGCCCTGGAATTTTGTTTTTTGGAAGATTTTTAATTTCAATTTCATTATTTGTGATTGGTCTGTTTATATTTTATATTTCTTCCTGGTTTAGTCTTGGAAGGTTGTACTTTTCAAAGAAATTTTCCATTTTTTCCAGGTTGTCCCCTCTCTTCACATATAGTTGCTTATAGTAGTCTATTATGATCCTTTGTATTTCTGTGGGGTCCATTGTATTTTCTCCTTTTTCATTTCTAATTTTTTGATTTCAATTCTGTCCCTTTTTTTCTTGATGAGTTTGGCTAAACTTTTATCAATTTAATTTATCTTCTCAAAGAACCAGCTTTTAGTTCCATTGATATTTTGCTATTATTATCTTTGCTTCTATTTCACTTATCTGTGCTCTGATTTTTATGATTTCTTTCCTTCTACCAAGTTTGGGTTTTGTTTGTTCTTCTTTGTCTAGTTGCTTTAGGTGTAAGTTTAGGTTTTTTATTTGAGATTTTTCTTGTTTTTTGAGGTAGGATTGAATTGCTATAAACTTCCCTCTTAGGACAGCTTTTGCTGTATCCCATAAATTTTGGGTCATTTCTTCTGTTGCTGTCATATGTATTTTTTCAATTTCCTCTTTGATTTATTCAGTGATCTCTTGATCATTTAGTAGTGTATTGTTTAGCCTCCATATGTTTGTGTTTTTTAGTGTTTTTTTTTCCTGGAATTGATTTCTAATTTCATAGTGTTGTGGTTGGAAAAGATGCTTGATACAATTTCAATTTTATTAGATTTACTAAGTCTTGATTTGTGACTCAAAATGTGACCTATCCTGGGGAATGTTCCATGTGCACTTGAGAAGAAATTGTATTCTGCTGCTTTTAGATGGAATGTTTTATAAATATCAATTAAGTCTATCTGGTCTATTGTGTCATTAAAAGCTTGTGTTTCCGTATTTATTTTCTGTCTGTATGATCTGTCCATTGGTGTAAGTGAGATGTTAAACTCTCCCAGTATTATTGTGTTACAGTTGATTTCCCCTTTTGTGGCTGTTAGCATTTGCCTTATGTATTGAGGTGTTCCTATCATGGGTGCATAAATATTTATAATTGTTATATATTCTTCTTTCATTGATGGCTTGATCATTATGTAGTGTTCTTCCTTGTCTCTTGTAACAGTCTTTATTTTAAAGTCTAGTTTATCTATGAGTTTTATGAGTATTACTACTCCAGCTTTCTTTTGATTTCCATTTGCATGGAAGATCTTTTTCCATCCCCTCACTTTCAGTCTGTATATGTCTGTAAGTCTGAAGTGGGTATATTGTAGGCAGTATATATAATGGTCTTGTTTCTGTATCCATTCAGCCAGTCTCTGTCTTTTGGTTGGAGCATTTAATCCTTTTACATTTAAGGTAATTGTCAATATGTATGTTCCTATTACCATGTTCTTTATTGTCTTGCATTTGTTTTTGTGCATCTTTTTTTTTTTATCTTGTGTTTCCCAATTAGAGAAGTTCCTTTAACATTTGTTGTAAATCTGGTTTGGTGATGCTGAATTCTCTTAGGTTTTGCTTCTCTGCAAATCTTTTGATTTCTCTGTCAAATCTGAATGAGATCCTTGCTGAGTAGTGTTATCTTTGTTATAGGTTTTTCCCTTTCATCACTTTAAATATACCCTGCCACTCCGTTCTGGACTGCAGAGTTTCTGCTGAAAAATTATCTGATAAAATTATGGGGATTCTGTTTTATGTTACTTTTTACTTTTCTCTTGCTGCTTTTAATATATTTTCTTTGAATTTAATTTTTGTTAGTTTGATTAACATGTGTCATCATGTTTCTCCTTGGGTTTATCCTGTATGGGACTCTCTGCACTTCCTTGACTTGGGTGGCTATTTCCTTTCCCATGTTAGAGAATTTTTTGTCTATAATCTCTTCAAATATTTTCTCAGACCCTTTCTCTTTCTCTTCTTTTTCTGAGACACCTATAATTCAAATGTTGGTATGTTTACTGTTGTCCCAGTGTTCTCTGAGACTGTCCTCATTTCTTTTTTCTTTATTCTGCTCCTCATCAGTTATTTCCACCATTCTATCTTGCAACTCACTTATTCATTCTTGTGTCTTAGTTATCCTGCTTTTGATTCTTTCTGGTGTATTTTTTCTTTTCAGTTATTTTGTAGTTCATCACTATTTGTTTGTTCTTTAGTCCTTTTATGTCCTTGTTAAACATTGCTTTTATTTTCTCAATCTGTGCCTCCATTGTATTTCTGCCTCCAAAGGTGCACCTGCAGGGGCCAGTGCAGCTGAAGGATACCTTGGATGGGAGCAGTGCTCAGCCTGCCAGGAACCGCACGGCCCTTGGAGGCTTTGACGGGGTCAGGGCTCAGGCCTGAGATCTGGGGAGCCATAAGAGGCCTTGATGGTGGAGGGTAAGGGTACTCAGGCCCAGGACTTGTGCAGCCAGAAGAGGCCTTGGCGGGGGGTCTCAGGCCCAGGACTCACTGCTGGAAGGGACACCAGGCTTTGGTGTTTCATGTGCGTTACCCCACCAGGCTCGCCAGGGCCTGAGTGGGTGTGGGAGACACTGGTCACATTCCCCTCCAATTCCCCAATCTGTCAAAAGTCCCTCTCTGTCCCTGCTGATCCCCTCGCCATGAGTGTACTCCTCCAAGCATGGAAACATGTCCCTTCCCCCAGCCTGCCCTCAGGGGTGCTGGTCCCATCCTGCCCTCACTTTTCTTCCCCTCCTCCTTCCCTCCCACGTCCTACCTGGTCATGTGTAGATTCCTCCCATCCCTGTAGGTATCAGAGGTCCCACACCAGCACCTAGTAGGTGCCCTAGTTGTGAGGAGTTGTGAACCCTGCATGCTCCTTCTCCATTCCCTGCCTTTTTCTAATGTGTTCAAAAGGTATTAAATAGGCCAGCAAATTCCCAGATCTCAGAGTGGCCTTCATTGACAACCCAGTTTAAAACAGAAACCCACTCACTATTTCTCTCCTCTTACTCTGCTTTAATTTTCTTCAAAAAATGATGACTTAGATATTTTATTATATACCTTATCAGTTTGTTTCTGTTGTTTGTCTCTGTAATTTTTAATGTCAGCTCAGTGAAGGAAGAGACTTTTCCTCTTTTGTTTACTGCAATGTGCTTAGCTCCCAGAATTAGTATATGATATAAAATAAACATTCACATAAATATTAATTGAATTAATCAATGACTGAATACTCAGAGCTTCCATGAAACAGAATAGGGAGGTATAATACAAATATAGGCTCAAGTCCTAACTTTACTACTTACTAGCTATGTGAAATTATGCAAGTTACTTATCTTCTCTGATAAGGTTTCCTCATCTGTAAATGGGAATAATAGTAATACAGGACCCGTTGAAGGGTGTGAAGACAATTACATGGGATAATGAATGTAAAGTTCTTTATTTATTGACTGGTACATAGCATTTATAGCGCTCTATTGCAGCTATTTATTTTTTGTGTATTCCCCCTTGGCTATGAGCTCCAAGAAAGCTCTTATTACAGCACCTAGTGTACAATAGGCACATAGGAAAATTTATTTTCAATAATTCATTCACAAATATAGTTTATTGAGTGATTACTCTGTGCTCTACCCTTCTTTGACACTGGGGATACACCATAATGAGTACAGACATGGGCCCTCATGTAGCTTCTGTGCAGTGAGGAAGATAGAAATAAAAACAAACGTGAAAACTTCTACAGTTTATAGTGCTGATAGAAAGAAAGAAATAAGGAACTGTCATAGAATGATCATAAAGGAACTATTTTCTTAACATTTTTGGGGTTGTGTAAAGATTATGGGTAATATTTGTATTTGTTTATTTAAATATCCACTGTTATCACACTGTATTTTATTAACAATATCCTCTTCATCAATGACACAAAAATGGATATGGTAGATATTTGCAATCATCTCTGACAAATTTCTCAGGTAGGTGAATCCTGGTCAGTGGAAGAAGGTGGAGTGTTGTTTATGGAGTTGTCATTTTCAGCTCTAGTCTTCCAGAGTGACCAATTATTTGACTTACCCAGAGCTCCTGTGGAAAAGTGTTGTGATGTGCAATGTAGGACTATCTCCAGGCTGTGTCAGTGTTCTGAAGCAAAGAGAAGGCACACTTGGTAGGTTTAACTAAAGAGAAGTTAATGAGTAGAACAATCACCATGGTGTGGGTGGAGTTAAATGAATGATCAAAGACTATTGACGTATTAGGGACTGGCTATAAGGAAAGCTATTGCTGCTCAAAGGATTTAAGGGGCAAGAGGAGAAAATGTGATGCTGGATCTGGAAGAGACCTTGGATCCAGGGAGGACTGATTGTAATGGGAGCTCTACCTTCAAATGCAGGCAGTAGAGTGGCAAAGCAGGTAAGAGGGGGCAGAAATGCCTAAATAGTATTTCTCCTTCTATCTTCCAATTTTCCCATGGACAGCTCTTATTAGCCAAACCAAAATGGAAGCCAGAGGGTAAAGAAGCCTGGGTGATAAAGTTCATAAAAGGCAACTTCCTGTGGCAGAGAGCATGGTGGTGAAGGGAAGATAGTGGATCTGGCGGTAGGGGTGGGGAGCAATGGACAGCAACTGTCCCCCAGCATTATTCCCCGCAGTTGCCCCCTGCTTCCCCATGATGTCTATTTTAACTGGTCTGAATCATCTCTCTTGATCATCACCCCAAGTCTGAAACACTGCTTGCAAATGGAAAGCATAATGATGAGTCTCCTTAGGTATCCTTATGATGACATAAGGGTTCTGATATTTTTTCTTTGTTGGCAGATTTTTGTAGGCATGAGAAAAACATATATGGAGAATAATTAGAAAACTCTGAGAGCCACTGGTAGGGAGCTACTCTAGTGGATATTGTGAAACATGGGAAGGGCAAAGTCCCCAGGATGAAGAGAATTGTAAGACCTTTGGATATGGTTGTATCCTGTATATAAGATGGTAGACTTCCAGGAGGTGAGGGGAGAACTTCCTGAGTACCCTGCCTAAATCCTTCTCCTTTTTAAAGTGATATTTACTTACATTATTACTTCTTTACTTACCATCATCTTACAACTCCCTTTAGTGGTCACACTGGTGAAACTATCTTACACCTTTCTTTTCCATTCCTTCCCTAAGTTCTTTTAGGGAGAACTATCTTCCATAATTCTCTTTGTTGACTGATATGAAAATATATTATTTTAAAAACCCATGCTGTAAACTACCTGTCATTGTCATACTCTGGCCACTCCTTATATATGAGCTAACCAATTTTTATCCTTCTTTATTCTCCAGATTAATTGGGTTTGATGTTATTGAAATAATCTAGAAGATAAAAGAGAATTTTTTGTTAAATGTTCAAAATGGACAAAGATTTAAAGTGTTATTCTTTGAGATGTGTTGAATAACTTCCATCATACAATAAATCATACAATAAAAATCAGTTATGACAATGTTTTTAAAAACATATTATACCATTTTATTACAACAAAAGTAAAGTAATACTGTGGGAGTAATACTGTGAGCAAAATCGACTTGTTATGGCAGCCATTGATTATATTTTTAGCAATGGGGCTATATGTATATAAATTTATGCATATCTTAGTTAAGCCTGGCTTCATTACCTTATGTTATGGTTGACATGCCATTGAATGTTAAAGGCACTCACTATACCACCCTTTATAACAGTTGGAAGATTTGCTCATTTACACTGGCATATCAGCCCTGTTTTTCTCTCAACGTTTAATGAGAGGCAGTCATTTGAATAACTTCCATAAGACTAAAGCCTGAATTTCCAAATGTTGCATATAAATGTTCATTGGATTTGTGTTTCATTCTAGTAGAGATGTTCTTCTAATGGATTTTGCGGGCAGTTGGTTGTATTCATTGAGCAATGGTAGAAATCTATTTAATTATCCTTTTTTTCCCCATAAAAATTGATGATTTCATAAATTAAAAGTTTTAAAGGGAAATACATTTTAATATTAATGTATAATTTAACTTGAATCCACATGCAATCTGTTCTTAATAACTGGCTCATTCTTCAGGAAAGGAGATGCAATGATTCCACCAGTTATAATAGACAAAATTTCATTTAGGACAATTCATTTGATGAAATGGAGAATTTTCCTTGCTTGACCCCTTCAAAATCTTCCATTGCTTAAGGCCATAATTAGAAATAAGACCATGGAAATTCATTCCTTTTCCCTTTCCTCCCCAAATTATGCTATTCTCATGGCACATTGTAGGGTAAGCAAGAGAGAATAAAAGTAATGGATATGGGAAACTGTAGTCTCATAATCCTATACAATTTTTATTTGTAGTTTTCAAATAAAATGGACTTTTCCATGGTATATTAAAGTTATTGCTCTAGACTATGTCTACCAAAAAAAACGCAAAAGATGTGAACAATTTAACAATCATTTTTCCAAGTTCTCCTGTTGAATCATATGCATATGAGTCTCATCAGAAAAAATGCTGAAGAACTTTTGCCTGAGAAGTTTTTTGACTCAAATGAAGTAATATTTAACTCATTTGTCATATCTATTTAAATTGAGGTAATTTTTCATATTACTAATTCTGCCACACTAACATTGGAGAATTGGGGTCACAGGATTAAATTCTTATGTGATACAGTGATTCAGCAATAGCATAATAATAGGGCACTTACTACAAATTGTTCAAATCATACTCTTAATACATTTTGTAACATAAACAATTTACCTGCCTCTTAGTGTCTCCTCTTTCAGCATATTCTGCATGGTTTTTTATTAGACAACACTTTCTTTGTCATTTTTGTTTTTCAGAACCATTCATTTATTTATTAATTCAAGCAATAAACATCTATTAAGTGCTTCCTGTGTGCTAGACACTGAGATGAATGCTGGGGTTCTAAAATTGTGTATAACACATTTCTTGCTTTCCAGTGCTTCCACAATTCAGTGTGGGACACAAATAAGTGAGGAATCATTTGATTACTGGGAGAAGTGCTATATTGTCCTAGATAAGCCCTATAGGAGGAAGATGTGCTTCACTTTTCCTGGGGAATAAGTCCTGGAGGAGGAAACATTACAGCTGAAATTTAAGGGATAAATGAGAACTGCAAGGAACTAAAGCAGATGAGCATTACACCACTAGAGGGAAGAAAAAGTTAAAAAGCATCAAAAAGAAAAAGCTGTATTTTACTAATTTCAAGATTCCTCACTTAGAGTTTATTTTATTTTTAAATTAATTTTTATTGGAATATAGTTGATTTACAATGTTGTGTTCATTTCTGCTGTGTAACAAGGTGAATCAGTTATACATATACATATACCCACATTTTTTAGATTCTCTTCCCATATAGGTCATTAGAGAATATTGAACAGAGTTCTCTGTGCTATACAGTAGGTTCTAATTAGTTATCTATTTTATAAATGCCATACACAAAAATAAACTCAAAATTGATTAAAGGCGTAAATGTGAAATTGGATTCTACAAAACTCTTAGAGGAAAACGTAGACATAAGTCTCTCTGACATAAATCACAGAAATATCTTTTTGGATCCACTTCCTAGAATAATGAAAATAAAAACAAAAATAAACAAACAGGACCTAATAAAACTTAAAAGCTGTTGACACAGTGGTTGAGAGAGACCTTCAAGATGGTGGAGGAGTACGATGTGGAGAGAAAACTTCCTCCCCACAAATACATCAGAAATACATCTATATGTGGAATGCACCAAGACACATATTAATCAAACTATCAAAAATTAAATACAAAGAAAAATTATTGAAAGCAGCAAGGGAAAAGCAAAAAATAACATACAAGGGAATCCCCATAAGGTTAACAGCTGATCTTTCAGCCAAAACTCTGCAAGCCAGAAGAGAGTGGCAGGACATATTTAAAGTGATGAAAGAGAAAAAAACTACAACCAATAATACTCTACCCAGCAAGGATCTCATTCAGATTCGACAGAGAAACTAAAACCTTTATAGACAAGCAAAAGGTAAGAGAATAAAGCACCACCAAGCCAGCTTTACAACAAATGCTAATGGAACTTCTCTAAGCAGGAAACACAAGAGAAGGAAAAGACCTACTATAACAAACACAAAGCAATTAAACAAATGTTAATAGGAACATACATATCAATAACTACCTTATGTAAATGCATTAAATGCTCCAACAAAAAGACACAGAATGGCTGAATGATACAAAAACAAGACCCATGCATATGCTGTCTACAAGAGACCCACTTCAGGACTAGGGACCTACTGACTGAAAGTGAGGGAATGAAAAAAGATATTCTATGAAAATGGAAATCAAAAGAAAGCTGGAGTAGCACTTCTCATATCAGAAAAAATAGACCTTAAAATAAAGACTATTACAAGAGACAAAGACAGACACTACATAATGATCAAAGGATCAATCCAAGAAGAAGACATAACAATTGTAAATATTTATGCACTCAACACAGGAGCACCTCAGTACATAAGGCAAATGCTAACAGCCATAAAAGGGGAAATCAACAGTAACACAATCGTAGTAGGGGACTTTAATACCCCACTTTCACCAATGGACAGATTTTCCAAAATGAAAATAAATGAGGAAACACAAGCTTTAAATGATACATTAAACAAGATGGACTTAAATAGATATTTATAGGACATTCCATCCAAAAACAACAGAACACATTTTCTTCTCAAGTGCTCATGGAACATTCCCCAGGATAAAAAATATCTAGGGTCACAGATCAAGCTTTGGTAAATTTAAGAAAATTGAAAGCATATCAGATATGTTTTCTGACCACAATGTTATGAGACTAGATATCAATTAAAGGAAAAAAAAACTGTAAAAATACAAACCCATGGAGGCTAAACAATACTCTACTAAGTAACCAAGAGATCACTGAGGAAATCAAAAACTACCTAGAAACAAATAACAATGAAAACAAAATGACTCAAAACCTATGGGATGCAGCCAAACCAGTTCTAAGAGGGAAGTTTATAACAATACAGTCCTATCTCAAGAAAGAAAAAAAAAATCTCAAATAAAAAATCTAACCTTACACCTAAAGGAACTAGCAAAAGAAGAATAAACAAAACCTGAAGTTAGTAGAAGGAAAGAAATCATGAAGATCAGAGCAGAAATAAATGAAATAGAAACAAAGAAAACAACAGAAAAGATCAATAAAACTGAAAGTGGGTTCTTTGAGAAGATAAATAAAATTGATAAAATACTAGTCAGACTCACCAGGAAAAAAAAGGGAGAAGACTCAAGTCAATAAAATTAGAAACGAAAAAGGGGAAGTAACAACTGACACTGCAGAAATACAAAGGATCATGAGAGATTACTACAAGCAACTATATATCAATAAAACGGAAACCCAGAAGAAATGGACAAATTATTAGAAATTCACAATGTTCTGAGTCAGAACCTGGAAGAAATAGAAAATGTAAACAGAACAATCACAAGCACTGAAATTGAGACTGTGATTAGAAGTCTTCCAGTAAACAAAAGCCCAGGACCAGATGGCTTCACAGGTGAACTATATCAAACATTTAGAGAAGAGCTAACACCTATCCTTCTCAAACTCTTCCAAAATAGAGCAGAGGGCGGACCATTCCCAAACTCATTCTATGAGGCCACCATCACCCTGATACCAAAACCTGACAAAGATGTCACAAAAAATGAAAACTAGAGGCAAATATCACTGATGAACAAAGATGCAAATGTCCTCAATAAAATACTAGCAAACAGAATCCAACAGCACATCAAAAAGATCATACACCATGATCAAGTGGGGTTTATCTCAAGAATGCAAGTATTCTTCAGTATATGCAAATCAATCAATGTGATACACCATATTAACATATTGAATGATAAAAACCATATGATCATCTCAATAGATGCAGAAAAAATTTGACAAAATTCAACACCCATTTATGATAAAAACTCTCCAGAAAGTAGGCATATAGTGAACTTACCTCAACATAATAAAGGCCATATATAACAAACCTACAGCCAGCATCATTCTCAATGGTGAAAAAACTGAAACCATTTCCTATAAAATCAGGAACAAGACAAGGATGCCCACTCACACCACTTTTATTCAACATAGGTTTAGAAGTTTTAGGCACAGCAATCAGAGAAGAAAAAGAAATACAAATCAGAAATGAAGAAGTAAAGCTGTTACTGTTTGCAGTTAACATGATGCTATACATACAGAATCCTAAAGATGTTACTAGAAAACCACTAGAGCTAATCAATGAATTTGGTAAAGTAACAGGAAACAAAATTAATACACAGAAATCTCTTGCATTCCTATACACTAATGATGAAAAATCTGAAAGAGAAATTAAGGAAACACTCCCAATTACCACTGCAACAAAAATAATAAAATACCTAGGAATAAACCTACCTAAGGAGACAAAAGACTTGTATGCAGAAAACCATAAGATATTGATGAAAGGATTTAAAGATGATACCAACAAATGGAGAGATATTCCATGTTCTTGGATTGTAAGAATAAACATTGTGAAAATGACTATACTACCCAAAACAATCTACAGATTCAATGCAATCCCTGTGAAGATATCAATGGCATTTTTCACAGAACTAGAACAAAAAATATAATTTGTATGGAAACACAAAAGACCCCAAATAGCCAAAGCAATATTGAGAAAGAAAAATGGAGCAGGAGGAATCAGGCTCCCTGTCTTCAGACTGCACTACAAAGCTATAGTAATCAAGACAGTATGGTACTGGTAAAAAAACAGAAAGATAGATCAATGGAACGGGATAGAAAGCCTGAGATAAACCCATGCTCATATGGTCACCTTATTTTTGATAAAGGATGCAAGAATATACAGTGGAGAAAAGACAGCCTCTTCAATAAGTTGTGCTGGGAAAACTGGACAGCTACATGTAAAAGAATGAAATTAGAACACTCCCTAACACCATACACAAAAATAAGCTCAAAATATATTAAAGACCTAAATGTAAGGTCAGACACTGTCAAACTCTTAGAGGAAAACATAGGCAGAACACTCTATGACATAAACCACAGCAAGATCCTTTTTTACCCACCTCCTAGAAAAATGGAAATAAAAAATATAATAAACAAATGGGACCTAATGAAAATTAGAAGCTTTTGCACAGCAAAGGAAAACATAAACAAGATGAAAAGCCAACCCTCAGAATGGGATAAAATATTTGCAAATGAAGCAACTGACAAAGGTTAATCTCCTAAATTTACAAGCAGCTCATGCAGCTCAATATCTAAAAACAAACAACCCAATCCAAAAATGGGCAGAAGACCCAAATAGACATTTCTCCAAAGAAGATAGATTGCCAAAAAATACATGAAAGGATGCTTAACATCACTAATCATTAGAGAAATGCAAATCAAAACAACAATGAGGTATCACATCACACCAGTCAGAATGGCCATCATCAAAAAATCCACAAACAATAAATGCTGGAGAGGGTGTGGAGAAAAGGTAATCCTCTTGCCTTGTTTGTGGGAATGTAAATTGATACAGCCACTATGGAGAACAGTATGGAAGTTCCTTAAAAAACTAAAAATAAAACTACCATATGACCCAGCAATCCCACTACTGTTCATATACCCTGAAAATACCATAATTCAAAAAGAGTGATGTACCACAATGTTCATTGCAGCTCTATTTACAATAGCCAGGACATGGAAACAACCTAAGTGTCCATCAACTGATGAATGGGTAATGAAGATGTGGCACATATATACAATGGAATAGTTCTCAGCCATAAAAAGAAAAGAATTTGTGTTATTTGTAGTGAGGTGGACAGGCCTAGAGTCTGTCATACAGAGTGAAGTAAGTCAGAAAGAGAAAAATACCATATGCTAACACATTTATATGGAATCTAAAAAAAAAAAAAATGGTGCTGAAGAACCTAGGGGCAGGACAGGGATAAAGATGCAGACATAAGAGAATGGATTTGAGCACATGGGAGGGGGAAGGGTAATCTGGTATGAAGTGAGACAGTGGCATGGACATATGTACACCACCAAATGTAAAATAGCTAGTGGGAAGCAGCCGCGTAGCACAGGGAGATCAGCTCGGTGCTTTGTGACCACCTCGAGGGGTGGCATAGTGAGGAGGGGAGGAAGAGGCAAGAGGGAGGTGATACGAGGATATATGTATATGTATAGCTGATTCACTTTTTATAAAGCAGAATGTAACACACCATTGTAAAGCAGTTATACTGCAATAAAGATGTTGAAAAAAAAACTTAAAAGCTTTTTCATAGCAAAGCAAACTATAAAAAAAGTGAAAAGAAAACTCACAGAATAGGAGAAAATATTTGCAAACAAAAAGCAACCAACAAGGGATTAATCTTCAAAATATACAAATGGCTTATACAACTTAGTATCAAATAACAAACAAACAAACAAACAACTCAATCAAAAAATTGGCAGAAGATCTAAATAGACATTTCTTCAAAGAAGACATACAGATGGCCAAGAGGCACATGAAAATGTTCTCAACATCAGTAATTATTAGAGAAATGAGAATCAAAACTACAACGAGGTATCAACTCACACAGGTTAGAATGGCCATCATCAAAATTCTACAAACAATAAATGCTAGAGAGAGTTAGGAGAAAAGGGAATCCTCCTACTCTGTTGGTGGCCATGTAAATTGGTACAGCTACTATGGAAAACAGTATGGAGGTTCCTTAAAAAGCTAAAAATAGAGCTACAATATGATCCAGCAATCCCACACCTCGGGATATATCTGGAGAAAACTATAATTCGAAAATATACATGCACCCCAATATTCATTGCAGCAGTATTTACAATAACCAGGACATGGAAGTGACCTAAATGTCCATTGACAGAGGAATGTATAAAGAAGATGTTCAATGGAATATTACTCAGCTTTAAGAAAGAACAAAATAATGCCATTTGCAGCAAGATGGACAGACCTAGAGATTGTCATACTGAGTGAAGTATGTCAGACAGAGAAAGACAAATATATGATTGTTTATATGTGCAATCTAAAAAAAAAATACAAATGAAATTATTTACAAAATAGAAATAGTCACAAATGTACAAAACAAACTTATGGTCACCAAAAGGGGAAGTGGGGGAGGGATAAATTGGGAGAATGGGATTGACATATACATACTACTTCAGTTAATTTTTATAGCCCTCCTCAAACTGGCCCATTTTTGGCCTAACCATATCTCGTCCCACTTCCCAACAATCAGCTTTTGCTCAAGAAATTACTCTTCATTTGCCACTTTTTATTTTCAGGCTCCATGGCAAAAGCTCCATGGCAGCTTTTAGGCAAAGCTGCCTTTAACGTGTCCTCTAATCAAATTTGACCCTCAGGACAAGCTCAGAGGTCACTTTCCATTTGAAGATTTCCATATAGAATTTTACCTTCACTGAGCTTCTCTTTTCGGGAATCACATTTGCACTCAAGGCAAGCACACCTTAAATTAACACATAATTAATATATCTGGCTTATTTGGCAATTATCATTTTTTTCTGAGTAACTTGGGGAGCAGCATAGTTTTGATCTGAATCCTGGTGATGACAATTTTTAGTACATGGTCTTAGGTATATATTTGCCTTCCTTGTAAAATGGGGATAGTAAAACATATCTTGAAGAATTTTTATGAGGATAAAGTGAAAAAGATACATATTTCGTTGCCAACACCGGAGTCCATTCTAAAGTATCTGAACAACTAAAATATCTATCTAATTCCTCTCCTCCATGTCTCTCTTATTTTTCTAAATTCCAGCCTCTATACTCAGACAGAGTGATCTCTTAAAAAATATAAATGTGATAACATGCCTCCCCTGCTTAACTCTGCTATAACAAGGTTGCAATTACAAGAAAATTCAAACTCTTTTACCATGACTGACAAGGTCAACCTTGAACTTGACCCATACTTGTGGCTCCAACCTCATTTTGGGCAACCCTCTCCTTTGTTCACTATTCTCCAGACATTTCAGGCTTCTTGTTGGCTCTTGACCACCCAAGTTCCTGCCCTAGGGCCTTTGTACTTATTTTTCCCTCTGTGTTGGAGCATTCTTCCACCAGCATCTCTGATTGATGACCCCATCCATCCTTCAGCTTCATTATAAGTGTTGTTTCCCCAGTGAAGCCTAGACTGGGTATCAAATAAGCCCCCATGCTTCTTATCTTATTATTTCCACTTACTTCTTTCCTGTTTATTTCTTTCTCGGCACTTGAAATTTTTGTATTTCATCTCCACCAATGCATATATTTGTTTTTACTTGTCTAATGTCTGTGTCCCAACAAAAATATGCACAAGATCCGTAAGAACAGAACTATGTCCCTTCTTTTCCAATGTATACCCAAACCCAGAATTGTGCTTGACACATGGCAAAAGCTTCCTAAGTATTTGCCCAATGAATAAACATTAAAAATAAATATAGTAATAGCTAAACTATCTGGACTACAGGTATCTATAGACAGATTATTTATGAAACTTCAGCAGTGCTTTTTAAAAGAAAATCCTACATATTTTTATTTTTTAAAAAATGAAAAATCTTTTCTCTTCTTTTCTTTTATTGAAGTATAGTTGATTTACAATGTCATGTTAGATTTAGGTGTACAGCACAGTGATTCAGTTATATATATTATATATACATATGTGCATATATATATATATTTTTTCAGATTCTTTTCCTTTATAGGTTATAACAAAATACTGAGTATAGTTTCCTGTGCTATACACTAAGTGCATGTTGGTTATCTCTTCTATATATAGTAGTGTGTATGTGTTGATCCCAACATCCTAATTTATCTCACCCTCTCTTTCCCCTTTGGTAACAATGAGTTGGTTTTCTATGTCTGTGAGTCTATTTCTGTCTTGTAAATAAGTTCATTTTTTTTTCACACACACACACTGTATTTTATTTTTACAAGAGATAAATAAACTGACACCAAGCATTGTAAATGGATGACCACAACAAAAGCAGCAATGACTGCAATTACCAAACACAAAACACACTCATACTATGTCATAATATTGACATTAAGTCCAGTAATCCTCCACTGTAACAGCTCCTTTACTTTGCAGTGAAAATTGATTTGTATATTTTTTGCCTCTGAATCTTGTGAGATTTTTTTTTATTCAAACAGAAAGTCACAAAAATTATAATCATCCTCATCAGTTCACTCAGTCCCATGTAATTAATTTTTTTATCTTGATCTTTTCTTAGCACTTTTATGAATTCATCAGTTTTCCATCAGAGTTCTGAAAATGCCTATTCATTCAGTTCAGCAGTATAGTCAGTTACCAGAAACCTGTACTTGTCAGAGTCTTTTCCATGAATTCCTTGAAGATGAAATCCTTTTATAGGAACATTTTTGCAAAAGCATCAGAATACACCCAGAACTGTCTGTAAATGACAAAAGACTTAAAATGACAATAGTTGAAGAGTTGATGAAAGTTCATAATAATGCAATTGACAAGGAAATTTAGTAATTTCTGAGATATACATTTTAAAGTAATAACTAGAATTATGACTTATACCAAAACATATAAGATTTTTAGAAATTTCATGTAATGTCTGAAACCTTTATATTAACATATTTCTATACAAATAACCCTAAGAAAGTTTAGTATTAGTTGTTTTTTGTTTGTTTGTTTGTTTATACCGCAGGTTCTTATTACTCATCAATTTTATACACATCAGTGTATACATGTTAATCCCAATCACCCAATTCAGCACACTACCATCCCCACCCCACCACAGTTTTCCCCCCTTGGTGTCCATACTTTGGTTCTCTACATCTGTGTCTCAACTTCTGCCCTGGAAACCGGTTCATCTGTACCATTTTTCTAGGTTCCACATACATGCGTTAATATACGTTATTTGTTTTTCTCTTTCTGACTTACTTCACTCTGTATGACAGTCTCTAGATCCATCCACGTCTCAACAAATGACTCAATTTCGTTCCTTTTTATGGCTGAGTAATATTCCATTGTATATATGTACCACAACTTCTTTACCCCTTTGTTTGTCGATGGGCATTTAGGTTGCTACCATGACCTGGCTATTGAAAATAGTGCTGCAATGAACATTGGGGTGTATGTGCCTTTTTGAATTATGGTTTTCTCTGGGTGTATGCCTAGTAGTGGGATTGCTGGATCAATGGTAATTCTATTTTTAGTTTTTTAAGGAACCTCCATACTGTTCTCCATAGTGGCTGTATCAATTTACATTCCCACCAACAGTGCAAGAGGGTTCCCTTTTCTCCACATCCTCTCCAGCATTTTTTGTTTGTAGATTTTCTGATGATGCCCATTCTAACTGGTGTGAGGTGATACCTTACTGTAGTTTTGATTTCCATTTCTCTAATAATTAGTGATGTTGAGCAGCTTTTCATATGCTTCTTGGCCATCTATATGTCTTCTTTGGAGAAATGTCTATTTAGATCTTCTGGCAATTTTTTGATTGGGTTGTTTGTTTAATGTTGAGCTGCATGAGATGTTTACATATTTGGAGATTAATCCTTTGTCTGTTGATTTGTTTGCGAATATTTTCTCCCATTCTAAGGGATGTCTTTTCATCTTGTTTATGGTTTCCTTTGCTGTGCAAAAGTTTTGAAGTTTCATTAGGTCCCATTTGTTTATTTTTGTTTTTATTTCCATTACTCTAGGAGGTGGATCAAAAAAGATCTTGCTGTGATTTATGTCAAAGAGCGTTCTTCCTATGTTTTCCTCTAAGAGTTTTATAGTGTCTGGTCTTACATTAGGTCTTTAATCCATGTTGAGTTTATTTTTTTGTATGGTGTTAGGGAGTGTTCTAATTTCATTCTTTTACATGTAGCTGTCGAGTTTTCCCAGAACCACTTATTGAAGAGACTGTCTTTTCTCCATTGTATATCCTTGCCTCCTTTGCCATAGATGAGTTGACAATAGGTGCATGGATTTATCTCTGGGCTTTCTATCTTGTTCCATTGATCTATGTTTCTGTTTCTGTGCTGGTACCAAATTGTCTTGATTACTGTAGCTTTGTAGTATAGTCTGAAGTCAGGGAGTCTGATTCTTCCAGCTCTGTTTTTTTCCCTCAAGACTGTTTTGGCTATTTGGGGTCTTTTGTGTCTCCATACAAATTTTGAGATGATTTGTTCTAGTTCCGTAAAAAATGCCATTGGTAATTTGATGGGGATTGCATTGAATTTGTAGATTGCTTTGGGTAGTATAGTCATTTTCACAATATTGATTCTTCCAATCCAAGAACATGGTATATCTCTCCATCTGTTGGTATCATCTTTAATTTCTTTCAACAGTGTCTTATAGTTTTCTGCATACAGGTCTTTTTTTTCCCTAGGTAGGTTTATTCCTAGGTATTTTATTCTTTTTGTTGCAATGGTAAATGGGAGTGTTTCCATAATTTCTTTTTCAGATTTTTCATCATTAGTGTATAGGAATGCAAGAGATTTCTGTGCATTACTTTTGTATCCTTCAACTTTACCAAATTCATTGATTAGCTCTAGTAGTTTTCTGGTGGCATCTTTAGGATTCTCTATGTATAGTATCATGTCATCTGCAAACAGTGACAGTTTTAGTTCTTCTTTTCCAATTTGTATTTCTTTTATTTCTTTTTCTTCTCTGATTGCTGTGGGTAGGCCTTCCAAAACTATTTTGAATGATAGTGGTGAGAGTGGACATCCTTGTCTCATTCTTGATCTTAGAGGAAATGCTTTCAGTTTTTCACCATTGAGAATGATGTTTGCTGTGGGTTTGTCATATATGGCCTTTAATATGTTGAGGTAGATTCTCTCTATGCCCACTTTCTGGAGAGTTTTTATCATAGTTTGGTGTTGAATTTTGTCACAAGTTTTTTCTGCATCTATTAAGATGATCATATGGTTTTTATTCTTCAATTTGTTAATATGGTGTATCACATTGATTGATTTGCGTATATTGAAAAATCCTTGCATCCCTGGTATAAATCCCACTTGATCAGTGTGTATGATCCTTTAAATGTGTTGTTGGATTCTGTTTCCTAGTATTTTGTTGAGAATTTTTGCATCTATATTCATCTGTGATATTGGTGTGTAATTTTCTTTTTTTGTAGTATCTTTGCCTGGTTTTGGTATCAGGGTGATGGTGGCCTCATAGAATGAGTTTGGGAGTGTTTCTTCCTCTGAAATTTTTCGGAAGAGTTTGAGAAGGATGGGTGTTAGCTCTTCTCTAAAAGTTTGACAGAATGCACCTGTGAAGCCATCTGGTCCTGGACTTCTGTTTGTTTGAAGATTTTTAATCACAGTGTCAATTTCATTACTTGTGATTGGTCTATCCATATTTTCTATTTCTTCCTGGTTCAGTCTTGGAAGGTTATACCTTTCTAAGAATTTGTCCATTTCTTCCAGGTTGTCCATTTTATTGGCATAGAATTGCTTGTAGTAGTCTCTTAGGATGCTTTGTATTTATGTGGTGTCTGTTTTAACTTCTCCTTTTTCATTTCTAATTTTATTGATTT
Source organism: Delphinapterus leucas (assembly GCF_059928025.1). Lineage (NCBI taxonomy): Eukaryota > Metazoa > Chordata > Mammalia > Artiodactyla > Monodontidae > Delphinapterus > Delphinapterus leucas. Next base: position 53,969,014 of record NC_143145.1, read on the forward strand.
GAGTCCTCTCCCTCTTTTTCTTCATGAGTCTGGATAATGGTTTATCAATTTTGTTTATCTTCTCAAAGAACAAGCTTTTAGTTTTATTAATCTTTGCTATTGTTTTCTTTGTTTCTAGTTCATTTATTTTTGCTCTGATCTTTATGATTTCTTTCCTTCTGCTAACTTTGGGTTTTGTTTATTCTTCTTCCTTTAGTTCCTTTAGGTGTAAGTTTAGATTATTTACTTGAGATTGTTATTGTTTCTTGAGGTAGGCTTGTAGAGCTATAAACATCCCTCTTAAAACTGGATTTGCTATATCCCATAGGTTTTGGATCGTCGTGTTTTCATTGTCATTTGTCTCTAGGTATTTTTTGACTTTCTCTTTGATTTATTCAGTGATCTCTTGGTTATTTGGTAACATAATGTTTAGCCTCCATGTGTTTGTGTTTTTAAAGTTTTTTTCCCTATATTTCATTTCTAATCTCGTGGCATTGTTGTCAGAAAAGATGCTTGATATAATTTCAATTTTCCTAAATTTACTGAGTTTTATTTGTGACCCAAGATGTAATCTATCCTGGAAAATGTTCAATGCACACTTGAGAAGAAAGTGTAATCTGCTATTTTTGGATGGAATGTCCTATAAATATCAATTAAATCTATCTGTTCTATTGCGTCCTTTAAAGCTTCTGTTTCCTTATTTATTTTCATTTTGATGATCTGTCCATTGGTGTAAATGAGATGTTAAAGTCCCCCACTATTATTGTGTTACTGTCGATTTCCTCTTTTATAGCAGTTAGCAGTGGCCTTATGTATTGTAGTGCTCCTATGTTTGGTGCATATATATTTATAATTGTTATATCTTCTTCTTGGATTGATCTCTTGATCATTATGTAGTGTCCTTCCTTGTCTCTTGTAACATTCTTTATTTTAAAGTCTATTTTATCTGATATGAGTATAGCTATTCCAGCTTTCTTTTGATTTCCATTTGCATGGAATATCATTTTCCATCCCCTCACTTTCAGTCTGTATGTGTCCCTAGGTCTGAAGTGGGTCTCTTGTAGACATCATATATATAGATATTGTTTTCATATCCATTCAGCAAGCCTGTGTCTTTTGGTTGGAGCATTTAATCCATTCATGTTTAAAGTAATTATCAATATGTTTGTTCCTATGACTATTTTCTTAATTGTTTTGGGTTTGTTTTTGTACATCCTTTTCTTCTCTTGTGTTTCCCACTTAGAGAATTTCCTTTAGCATTTGTTGTAGAGTTGGTTTGGTGGTGCTGAATTCTCTTAGCCTTTGCTTGTCAGTAAAGCTTTTGATTTTTCCATCGAATCTGAATGAGTTCCTTGCCAGGTAGAGTAATCTTGGTTGTAGGTTCTTCCTTTTCATCACTTTAAGTATATCATGCCACTCCCTTCTGGCTTGTAGAGTTTCTTCTGAGAATCAGCTATTAACCTTATGGGAGTTCCCTTGTATGTTATTTTTCGTTTTTCCCTTGCTGCTTCAATAATTTTTCTTTGTGTTTAATTTTTGTCAATTTGATTGATATGTGCCTCAGCATGTTTCTACTTGGGTTTATCCTGTATGGGACTCTCTGCACTTCCTGGACTTGGGTGGCTATTTCCTTTCCCATGTTAGGGAAGTTTTTGACTATAATCTCCTCAAATATTTTCTCTGGTCCTTTCTCTCTCTCTTCTTCTGGACCGCTATAATGTGAATGTTGTTGTGTTTAATGTTGTCCCAGAGGTCTCTTAGGCTGTCTTCTTTTCTTTTAATTCTTTTTTCTTTAGTCTGTTCTGCAGCAGTGAATTCCACCATTCTGTTTTCCAGGTCACTTATCCGTTCTTCTGCCTCAGTTATTCTGCTATTAATTCCTTGTAGTGTTGTTTTCATTTAAGTTATTGTATTGTTCATATCTGTTTGTTTGTTCTTTAATTCTTCTAGGTCTTTGTTAAACATTTCTTGCATCTTCTTGATCTTTGCCTCCATTGTTTTTCCAAGGTCCTGGATCATCTTCACTATCTTTATTCTGAATTTTTTTTCTGGAAGTTTGCCTATCTCCACTTCATTTAGTTGTTTTTCTGGGGTTTTATCTTGTTCCTTCATCATCATATTCCTCACCTCAACACCTCATCTCCGATTTATTGGCCTGTAGTGTGGCAAGCAGAGTGAGCTTGGTAACATTAGGTGATATCATACTTTTGATTTTCATTTCTCTACTAATTAGCCATATTGAGCATTTTTTTCATGTACCTCTTTGCCATCTGTATTTCTTCTTTGGAGAAATGTCTATTTAGGTCTTCTGCACATTTTTTGATTGGTTTTTTTTTTGATATTGAGGAGTATGAGATGTTTATACATTTGGAAATTAATCCCTTGTCAGTTGCATCATTTGCAAATATTTTCTTCAAATCTGTAGGTTGTCTTTTTGTTTTGTTTATGGTTTGCCTTGCTGTGCAGAAGCTTTCAAGTTTAATTAGGTCCTTTTTTTTTAATAAGTCATCTTTTCATTGTAGGAACAATGCAAATTACTTCTGGACAGAAAAGCTAGAATTTCTTTTAAAATTTCACATGTAAATAATAATTAGAAATAAAACTTAGAAACATAAGGAAAGAAAATAAGGAAATTAGGAACACTTGACAAAACAGTTTAGTGATAAATGTGTAAACCTCAGGTTGTTTTCATACTTTTAGTTAGCTAAGTAAACTTAGGCTGAGTCTTGTCTGAGTAATGAAGGCCATTTTTTTGTATTGATGAATATGATACAAATGGATATAACTTTCATAATTCTCTCTTCCCTTCCTGCCATGCCAAAGACTGTGCTGGGCATAAAGAAATACATATAGAGAAAACAGCTGAGTCAGCCTGTCTCCAAAAGGATCTACAGCCTGTGATAATGGTTTTCCGCCCTCAGGAGGCCTTAGTCCCATCTGGATAATGTGTTTAAACATGAAGTTTTGGACCTCACTCCCAGGAATTCTGATTCAGTAGGTCTAGAGTGGCATCTTAGGATCTACAATTTTAACATGCTTCCTAAATAATTCAGATAAAAGTTCTCTTTGGATCCTAATTTGAACAATGCTGATTTAGCTGGAAAGACCCACAACAAAGAAAAAAATTACCATTTTGTGCAACAATAAATATGACAAGGCCAGCACAAGGTGTGAAAGCTTAAAAGATGTTCTCACCCATATTTAGAGAAAATTACTAAACCAAGTCTTAAAGGGTAAATAGAAATTAGTCAAGACTGGGAGCCATGAGGTCAGGGTATTTCAGGCATAATGAGATGCATGTGAATCTCTTCAATAATGAGAGAAGTGTGATCCTGGGAAGAATAAGTAAATCTCAACATCTGCAGTGAATGAGGTTGGTGGGGGTGAAGCAGAGAGGCCAGCAGGCCATATCATGTCTTGCTACACTAGGCTAGGAGTGTGATTTCATTGACTGGGCAATGACAGTAATATGACCACATTTGAATTTATACATACACAAACACACACACTACTGTATTTATAGAATTCTAGATGAAAAGCAGACAGTGAATGGGAGGTATATAATATGAGATTCAGGGAAACCAGTTACTGAGGTTTTCACAGTTATGTAGGTGAGAGGTGGGCAGGAATGTGAAATGAGAAAATGGGGAAGCAAGGAAATGAACAGATGTGAGGGATATTGAGGAGGTAGAATTGACAGAATTTAATATTTGCTTATTGTGAAGGATGAGAAGGACAAAGGAGCAGGATGGCTCCTGTAGCTTGACTAGGTAGATACATTGTAGTCTTTAAGAATTAATTAATAAAAATTAAATTAATTATCAGTAAATATAAACAGTCATTTTATCACCTGCTAGTAACAATACAAAAATGAGAAGCTGGGGCTCTAGGAAAAAGAAAATGTTTCAAGGATGTATTACAACATCAGTATCTATTAATATTAGTCTTTACATTTCTAAATGAAATTTTAAAGTAAATTTAAAGACCTAAGGGGTTTAAAAATAATCTATAAATAATATTTTATATCTAATTGAAGGCTCAAATTATATGTTATCTATTTAACTCAGCAGCTGAACTTACTTCATAAAGAAGCAAAACATAATAGGACAAAACTAAAGAATCACTCCAAGAAATGTCTATACTCCCAGTCCTCTCTTCATTTAAAGGGTCAAAAGAGATTGATCTTTGTAAATTTTTATGTTGTTATATAGTGGTAAAGGGATAAGTATGACAAGAGTTCAACCAGCAGGAAAAGACACTCTGGCCCACCTGCCTTGGCTTAAGATCAAACAAACACAGTATGATTAATTCTGGCCAATAAGTTAAGAGTACAAGTGCTTGTGTCACTTCTGGGCTAAACTGCAGACGAGTAACTGTGATCTCTGGGTGATATCTCTCTCTGCAATTGTTGAGAAAGCAGAGCCACAAGGTGGACATAGCTGGATCACTGACTCTGTGCCTGGAGGCCAGAGGTTCTGGAGAATCACCTGGTTTCCATCAGACTTCATATGAGTGAAAAATAAACTTTTGGGTTGTTCAGGCCTTGAGATTTCAGGATTAATTTGTTACCTTGCACAACCTAAACTATCCTGACTAATATAGTAAGAAATTATTTACTGATATAGGAGGTAGGAAAATGACAAGAGTCCTAGAGGCAGGCCCTACACTAGTGAATGTGAGTGAAGTATGGAGCTGACTTAAGCAGACCAGACAAGCCATGTTTGAATGCTACCCCAGTTGATCATCAACAAATACCTAGATTTAACCAGTGTTAAAAGAGGTAAGTGGAAAGAATTCACTTTAGGATCAACCCTCCCTTTCATAATTAGGGATATCATGACTCAGTTACATTTGCTTCCTAGCAGAATACTGTACTTCAAGCACAGCTGTAAGGCCTACAGGAAGATATGGTTGGGTGTGTCTAGGGTAAGTCTAGCTGCTCTCTGTAATTAAAAATTCTCCAGATTGTGTGAGTAAGCACAAAAAATGTTGTTTTTTTGGAGTTACTGAAACAGTTGGTTGCACAGGAATAATATTCACTTCAGACTGGGCTAAGGTATGGCTCAAAAGATAGATTAAAAACAGGGTAGAAGGGGTTTCTTCAGCTCAGATGAACAGAAAACCATTTTGGAAAAGTGTTCCCTTTGTATGCAAAGAAGAGAGTTGGTTGAATTATTTTCTGTAGCTAGAATAAAAGCTAGGCCACATCTAGAGCATATAACAGTGTGGTTAAATTGATCAATACATATATAAATTCTATTTGCATTTAGCTAGAATCCAGCATCCTTTGTATTTCCTGTGATTGAATTATTGCAATACTATGACTTTCTTTAGGCCTAATGAAAAATTAAGAGTTTAATTCCTTATGAGTATTATTAATATTAATATAATGACTACAAATAACACATATCACATATTACTTGCCTGTGGCCTGTTTTATAATGTCAGTACTGACTCTAGTATTTAGATGAGGAATTATGTACATTTTAAAATATTAAAACCATTTCAATAACCATTTTACACACAGACTGAATGGCATAAAGTCTTAACAGGATATAAAATGCTTCATTAAGTGTTATCTAACATGTCTAAAGGAAACTCTCTATGCAAGAATTCTTTTTTTTTTTTTGTGGTATGTGGGCCTCTCACTGCTGTGGCCTCTCCCGTCGCAGAGCACAGGCTCCGGACGCGCAAGCCCAGCGGCCATGGCTCACGGGCCTAGCTGCTCCATGGCATGTGGGATTTTTCCGGACCAGGGCACGAACCCACATCTCTTGCATCGGCAGGCGGACTCCCAACCACTGAGCCACCAGGGAAGCCCCACTGCAAGAATTCTTTTCTTGAGAAGCTTATGTTTGATTATAGTCCTAAATGATTAATATCCACACTTAAGAGAAAGTGGGAAGAACTTTAAGGCCTGACTTTAGTATAAAGATGTACTTTAAACATATAAAATAATTCACAAACCACAAAGGGGAAGTTATAACTCACAGAGGAATTTTATATTACAAGTACCTGTTTAATCTTGGGGTATCTGTTATGTATGTATTCTCTTCTTAAAGTCCTGTTTGGACCAAAGTGGTCCATACTCATCTACTCTGAGAAAAATGCAAAAAATAGTCAACTGAAGTAAAATACAAAATGACCTAGAGTATAATCAGGATCCCCCAAGCTGAACAAAATTAGCTAATTTGGGGTGAGGTGTGTAAAATGACAACACATTTAAACGTATCTGTCTGACTCTCTGGAAGGGAAATACTTAACAGAATACAAAATGTAAATTGAAATAATTAAGGCACTGCTTGTAATATATTTTTTATTAGTAACAAAAAAAAGAATGTAAGCAATACAGAAAGTAATCCTTATTCCATGTATATAATAACTTCAAACAGATCTTTCTAAGATTATTTTGGCCAGCAACCCACAAGTATATTTGAATTTAGGCCCTTAACAGATCTAGCTGGGTCTGTGGAAATAAAAAGGTACAATGGGGGCTTCTTTGGTGGCACAGTGGTTGAGAGTCCGCCTGCCAATGCAGGGGACACGGGTTCGTGCCCCGGTCCGGGAAGATCCCACATGCCGCGGAGCGGCTAGGCCCGTGAGCCATGGCCGCTGAGCCTGTGCAACGGGAGCCTGTACTCCGCAACAGGAGAGGCCACAACAGTGAGAGGCCCGCGTACCGCAAAAAAAAAAAAAAAAAGGTACAATGGCAGGAAGGAGAGAGAACAAGGAGTTTTAGTACTCTAAATAAGTGGTTTTCTGTGTCTGGAAATTGAAAATTGATCCAAGAACTCAGCTAACATACATAACATAGAAATGATGTAGTTCAAATCATGGTCTCCAAGGAAAAAACGTCTTTATAAAACCATAGATTATGGGCTGAAAGATTTTACTCTGTTTTAGCCTCAGTTTTCTTTAGAAGAGAGGCTGAGTATGTTTTGAAAAACAGTTGATATTTCTCAGTCTTACCCTGTAAACTTCCTCATCTTTATTGACAATTTTTAAGTACAAATCTTGAAAACACTTGACAGGGACTTTATTTGCAAGATTTCTGAGTAATGTTAGAAAACAACACCATTTTCCCTGTAAATTCTCAAAAAGCAAAGTTAATGATTATATCTAAATACAACTGGGATTGCACATGGAGGCTGTTATAGTTTGTTTTCTCTATTTTCTCTTGGACCACTGCACTTCGGCATTCACTATTATAAAAAATATTAAATTGCATTTAAGGGAAAACATATCAAGCCAGTCTGTTTTTGAGAATGGTAGTTGATCTCTATGATATGCATTTATTCTCCTTCTGTTGCCTCTACCGGAATGCAAGAACAAGTGTCACAGAGCTTCAGAGCAAAGGTAAACAAATCCTTGAATTACCCACAGAATGTGCCAAGTGTGGAGCATCTGCTATTGGGAGGCAGAATCACAGAATGTAGTCAAACAGAAATAGAATATTCAAAACAAGACATGAGCAGCAGGGCTGGCCTAGCAAAATAGGAAGGAATAGCAAATTTGATGTAAATACTCTTTCTCACCCATAGATGACTCCTGCAGATTGCTATCTCCTTATAGGTTAGCCAGTGCCTTCACAGTGCCCTTTGGTGAGCCACAATCCTCCATTACAATTTTCCAGTGAGAAAACTCCGTTGCAGCATAGTCCATCTAAACATATCTATCTTTATTCTATTCTCAAAGTGGTCATTGGTGTCTTTAGATTTGTGCCTCACAATTTTCAAGGGACCCATTTACATTTTAACAGGAAGTTTTGAGAGACCTATGATGTCAGTTCAGAGGAGAGACTCAAATGGGGGAGACGGATCAGGAATATGCTCCCTCTCTGCTGGTTATGCCGCTCATTTCACAATTGACCTATCAACTAGGGCTAAAGCATTCCAGATCTTATAGGACTGTTTTAGATTTTATTTTTATTCTTTATACTTTGTCTGTAGTGGACACTGTGATGTGCTGCCCAGATTGCTTCTTCAGAATGATGACATTCACACCATTGGCTACAGGGAGTACTGGCTGCAAAGGACTCACGGTTGTGTCTCCCTCTGAGAACTGCCCTCGACCTGCAGGAGCTTCTTCACCCAAGATGATACATCCTCCCCAGGGACAACCTCCAACCAATGACTGATCTATCGTGGGGGTTCAAAGACTTCATTGCCTCACTTAAAGGCAACTCTGGAGAGTTGTCCCTGCCCCAGAGCACTCAGTGGAACTGGCCGAGGGCTCTGTTACAAATGCATTGCAGTTCAACTTCTCTCTCCCACCAATTCTGCTACCCCCATTTCATTACTGATGCTGTTCCTGAGAACACTCCTCAATAAGGTTTTCACAAGCAAATCACCATGTCAGGGTCTATAACCTAAAACAGTTTTTCATGTAAATATATATACCATAAGGGCAGAAATTGTGTTTTATCTTTTTATCTATTAGAACTAGAATATTTGCCAGATTCTTCCAGCAGCACTGTGGTTATGAATTGTAAGTACTTGGTAAAACTTTCTTAGGCCTGAGGTACAGAACATAACTGCCTGCTCTTATCTGCTCATACCTTTGAGTTGCTGAAAACCAGGAGAGAGGGAAGGAGGGAAATTCCTCTTTCATTGATAATGCTACTTTTTAATTTCTCACATGTATCTGATTTAGACATATATAATGTTTTCCATCTGAATTGTATTCTTTACATGTTCTTACATGCCTAAAACTTTATGTATGTATGTATGTATGTGTGTGTGTATCGATCTCTCAACCACTCTTTATATTCAGAATGTAGTTTGAACCTCTATCAACTACCTCCAATTCATTTTGCCTGGGTTCTCTGGTTTGGATTGACATATCAAACCAAGGGTGGTAAATATCTGGGTCACCTTAGATTTCAGTGCCCTTACAGATATAATTAATTGATCATGGCTCCCAACACTCAATCATTTTGCAATTGGCAGCAGCCCCTGGTGCACGCAAGTGGCTTCTTTAGCAGAATTGAGTTTTAGTCCAGTCTTGGTTATTTCCTACTCTTCTGTCAAGGAAAGCAGATGTCCACATTCATACTGTCATTAATGCAAAACTGAGGTAGTAACTACATTCACACTACATTTAGGAGCTTTTCCAGGCACTCTAGAATTTGTTCCTTTCCATGACATTTCAGCTTCAACTTCCAAGTGTCATCTTTTGGATCATAGTCTGGGTCTCTCTTCTACTCTGCCTGCTGTTGACAGGGGCAGGCTCAGGCCAGTTGGAGAGACAGAAGATTTGCCATGAAGCTAATGAAGTGTAACCTTCAGGGGCTCTTAGCCCGTGCCTTCCAAAGCCCTGAGAGGAGTATTTTTCTTTTTTAATTTCAAAATTAAGATATTCGAAGTACAATTTATTAAGTCTTCTGTATCTTTCCAATTCTACTTTCCCTATAAAGTACTTCTCTTGTCAGGTGGTATTGGAGTGACCACAGGCATTACTGGAATTCATTAATGAAAAGTTGACTTAGGGATACATTTAATTTGGGTGCAGTGACTTAAAGTCACTTTCATGTATAGCAAAGTTATTGCTAGTTATGCTAATACAAGAATAGTTTCCATAAATACTTCCTCAATTTATCAGACAGGATAAGTTATAAGTGGAGGATTTTGTCCTTTTCAGTGCCTCACCACAACAGAAATGTACACAACAATGTGACATTCACAGTAATAAGACATAAAGTAGAAGTTCTCAGAATTCCTGTATTTGCAGAGCACACACTGGTAGCAATACTATAAACACAGTATATAGATGTGTGAAGTCACATGATTTATGCATCCTAAGCATCAGTAATAAAAGACAACTTTTGATTAACCATGAGAGAGAAAAGACTGAATTATCATTCTATTCTCTTTATGTAAAAATTTTTAATACCATTGTCACACAAAGAGCATGCAGCCAAAAAATATGAATATTATAAGAAGTGTGTCAGCAGTTAATTAATAAAGATATTATGCTTTTTTGATTTTATTATATTTGTTGTATTTGTCAAAATTTAAAAATTTATAAATATTTTTGTGATTTCCTTACTCATTCTAAATAAACATTTCCTTTATACTTAACTATATATTTGTATTCTTTTCCTTAAAGAGTCTTCAGCCTAATTGTATGATCTTTAGGCCCCATAAAACATGGGTTCATCCCTGAGGGACTCAGAAATCTCTTTGCACAGTGTGGCTGTATGTTTTTCAGGAACAACAAGAGCATGTCCCACCTGGAGCCAAGTAAGCATTGTTCCTTTCTTGTCAGTTCTAAACATGAGAATGGAATTTTAGGGCAGAAAGAGACCAAAGACGTAATCTACATAGTCTCATTTTTCAGGTGATGAAACTGAAGTTGAAAGTGATCATGGCTTTATCAGGTCTCTAAGTCTTGTTTCAGCAGCTGACTTGTGGAGAAGTGAACAGGAAGTTGCCACAGTGCCCTAGAGCAATGGAAAAAGCACCCAAATTCTTGAGAGTGTCCTGAAGAGAAAGTTCCAAAAGTGAACTTCAACTGCTTAACAGTTGTGCTGAGACAAGAGCAGAGAGGTAGATCCCTCTGGAAAGAAGAACACATCTCTAATCAGGGACAGTGCTCCTGTAGAAAAAGGAACTCTTGTTTTTAAGAAATGTTATGAGTTAATTTCTTAATCATCCCCGAGAAATAATCTTAAAGACCTTGATCTTCAGATTATGGGGAGACTTTTATTTCAATCACTAGGTTTACTGTGTGGTGCAATAGTTCCTGAATGTAAAACTATAATCTCACTCTTAAGAAACTCTACTATCTAAGCACTTCTATTTATTTATTTGACACCTGTCTCTCTTTGTGTCTCTTTCTGTCTCTTTGTCTCTCTCCACACTGTCACCCTTTGGAGTAGGTAGGGCACTGTTATTGGTGAAGAAATTTGAAGTCTTAGGAGCTAATAACAGGGCAGAACTGGGACTAGAAAGAAGGCCTCCTGATCCTCTTGATATAAAGAGAAGTGTCTTCTCTTTATATCATATGGTCTCCAGAATTAACAAAAGAATTCTTATTTTATTTGTTTTAATTAACCTGACAAAAGTAGATTTAGCTTTATGTAAGAACATATAAGTGTCCACCTGGTAAGATTGAAAAGACGCCAATCTTTCCCAGATGCCAGAATTTTACTATCAATAGCTCATTCCTTTTATATTCAGCTTTAATGTCCTTCTAACATCCAGAGGTAAACTCTGGAGAATAATTCCCTATGTCTTTGTGTGAATGAATTTGTATGCTTTATTTATTTCTTAGTTAAGTAAACTAAGGAAAAGGGGGGTATCATGACTTCCATTTTCTCTCATAATTACAGGTTTTGATATTTATAAATTATTTAATTGAGTTAATATACTATAATTTACTTTTATTTTTCTTTATTACTGAATATTTTATAACTGGAAAAAGACATGTTAATGATTATACTGATGATTTTCAGAATCACATCATTTGGTCAGAGTAGCATATCAGTCATTATGCGATGTTTCTATCAGTATATAAAAAGAGATTTTCTTTGATTTTCATTCATGTCAAGAATTTTCTTGTCAATATTTGTAGTCATCATAGCAACTCTCACTTGTATAGTTTTTATGTAATGAGATAACAAAACCTTAATGCTTTTACAATCTCACATGGTCCCTTATGACAACCCTGTGGAATGATCAAAGAAGAGATTACTGTAACATTTGGCTACCAAGGGAACAGGCCCAGAGTAAGTAAGTTCTTTGTCCACAGGAAAGAAGTGGCAAGACCGGGACTCAAAATTGTGACTTTAAGGCAGTCACTCTTATGGCCGTGCCCCGCGGCATACAGGATCTTAGTTCCCTGACCGAGGATGAAACCCATGCCGCCTGCAGTGGAAGCGAGGAGTCCTAACCACGGGATCACCAGGGAATTTCCACCTCCTTTGAATTTCTGATAAAAACCGTAGGCTCTACACAACAAAAGTTGTGTGGAGTTACAAAACACTCAATTCTATTCAGCTAGAGTGACTCAAAATAGGATACATGGCTCACAAAATTCAGTGAAAGTGCTCAGTACTACAGAGAGTATAGATCATCAGTAAATGTGAAAATTGGTAAGGCAACTCTGCAAAGCAGATACCATCTCTGAAACATTAGATTAAATGAGGGGAGGAATCTTCCTCATTTATGATAAGTTGAAAATGTTCCTACAGTACAGCTTTCTTCATTTTATCTACTTCAATACCATTGAAAAGAACAAGAGCAAACTCGTTCTTATGAGTTTGAAAAGTTCTTATTTTTCACTTTCCAATGTGCAATCTCTAGGAGAGCTATCATCATTGATTATCTGACACATATATTTTACTTTCTCCTGTTGTAATCAGTACACTGACTTCAGAAACGGATTGCAATAGGATCTTGTTATAAGGCAGATTAAAGCTTTAGATATTTTGATTGATGATTTTACTTATAGCTACTATTTTGAAATACTGGTAACAATTTATTACATTTTTTATCTTATCATTGACCACTCTTGCTATGGGTAAGATCCAAATCAAAAGCAGAAGGAAATAAATACACAATGTATTATCTGTATCATGTTTAGAAATGCCAAGTTCCCTTGAATTAATATATTATTCTCTAGGACCCTAATTTCATGCTACAAACTTTTTTTTTTTTGACATTTCCTGGCCACAAATGATTCTGTCTCTTATCTACTTTACAAATCTTGCTCTTTTTTTCAAGAGTAGGGCCTTCAGGTATCTTTTTCATTATTTGCAATTTGTTTGCATATTTGTTTGACCTAGTAACTATATATATATATATATATATATATATATACACATATATATGTGTGTGTGTATATATATATTGCTAACGCATACCCCAGTGAGAAACAAATTTACTAATTAGAGTAATGTGTTTTTGTATACAGTTCTTTTTATCTTTAACCATACAGTATCCAGTCTAATCACTGTTTTCCAAAGTTACTTAGGTCAGCTCCTTTCTTCTCCACTCCCTCCTGTGTTATTCATTTAAAATACATTTAAATTCATTTGTCACAGACTGCTTTCTATCTTAGATTCCCTCTATATCTTGTTTTACTTTAAAAAATTACATACAGTAAAATTTACCCTTTGTGGAATACAGTTCTATGGAGGTTGACAAATATATGGAGTCATGTATCTACCATGACCCTTCCTTAAAAATCAGTTTCATAATCCTCAAAACTCCATTAAGCTGCCTTTTTGCAATTTATTTCTCCCTCCACTCCCCAAACCCTTAGCAACCACTGATTTTTCCATTTTATAGCTTTGCCTTTTCCAGGATGTCATATAAATTGAAACATAAACTGTGTGGCCTTTCACTTAGCAAAATGCATTTAAGATTCATCCATGTTTTTTCTTGAATCAATAGTTTATTCCTTTTTAAATGATGAGTATTATTTTATTGCATGGATGTAACACAGTTTATTTATCCATTCACCAATTTTAAAGGACATCTGAGTTGTTTCTGGTTCTTGGCATTTATAAATAAAACTGTTATATATGTTCACATACAGGTTTTTGCATGAATAAAGTTTTCATTTCACTAGAGTAAATACATAGTAGTGTTTTTGCTCGGTCATGTGGTAGGTGTATAGTTAAATTTATAAGATACTTCCAAACTGTTTTTCCAAAGTAGAAACCAACGAAAGTTCCTGGAGCATTTTTCAATGCCACTAGAAACATATGAAAGCACCAGTTACTTTCCATACCCGCTTGCACTTAGAATTGTCAGGCTGTTTTTGTTTTTGTTTGTTTGTTTGTTTGTTTTCTTTATTGCCATTCTAATAGGTATACAGTGGTCAAAATTTTACCATATTATATATATAGTTTTTTTCTGTGATCATATTGAGATAAATCCCCCCCAACCCCAATACATACCTCTTCCTTCTGATGGTGAAATATGTTTAGAAAAACTTTCTGTGCTTTTTTTTTTGTTCATTTATGTTTAATAGGTATAACCTGTCTAACCTAATCAACAAGGTATCATATGTTGATAGAATTCACTAGCTTGAGAACATAGAATCATACCGTTCATAAAGGAAGTCAATATGAAGATTAAATGTAAAAAAGAATATGAAAACACTGTAAATTGTCAACAGTTACATAAGTAATTGATTGTTATTCCAGTTAGTCATTCAATCTTAATATCCTTATGGACTGAGGCCGTACAAGGAAATGTCAACCGGCTGAAAGCATAGTTTAGTAAGAGTCAACCAGGAGGGTAAGGATAAGTTCTTTAAATATCTAGCATGCAATGTTTCGGAAACTCTTGTATCAGAACTTCCTGGAGCATGAGAGGCAATACACAAATGGACAATGAATAGACTATATACAAAAATAGAACTCTGGTCCACAATGTGCAGCAAACAGGCTAGCAAGCCAACCTAGTACCTAGAGTAACTAGTCCAGGAAGTCAGACTACTGTCTATATCAAACAGTCCAGGAAGCCAAACAATAATCCCCCTAACAATTGGCTTCAGGTGGTCAGGACTTGATAAATAACTGACCTAACTTTTGCCCTTGCTTCTAACTTAGGATCAGTGGGAGAAAGTCAAACCTCTAACCAGTCACATAGGATGTGCTACTTCTACTTAGCCTGCCTGCAGCTTCCTCATGCCAACAGCCTCCAATCAGGCTACATCTTAATTCTCAGGCTCTTGGGTATGCTATAAAAAAAATACCATAGACTGTGTGACTTAAACAATAAACATTTATTTTTCACAGTACTGAAGGCTGGGATCAATGCTCTGGCAGGTTCAGAGTCTGGTGAAAGCCTGCCTCCTGGTTCACAGATAGCATACTTCTCCCTGTGTCTTCATGCAGTAGGAGGGGTGAGAAAGCTCTCTGGGGTCTCTTTCATAATAACTTCACCCTCATGACCCAATTACCTTCCAAAGTTCCCACTTCCTAATACTGTCATATTCTGGGTTGGGATTTCAATTTGAGAATTTTGGGTGGGACACAAACATTTACTCAACACCTGAAGTCTCCCTTTTTTTCCCCTCTCACTATAAAGGCTTCCTGCTCCTCTGCCTGTCTCTGTTAAATGTGAGAAATGGGGCTGATTCCCTTGCTATAGCAAGCTCTGAATAAATAGACTTTGCTTTTTCTCGTTTCTCAAGAGCATTTATTTCCTCTGGTGCTTTTTAAAAATGTATATTCCTAGGCCCTCCTCCAGACTGACTGAATCAGATTTACTGGAGGAGAGGCCCAGATGTCTGCATTTTAAAGAAGCTCCTCAGGGCAATTCTTTTGCACATGAAATTTAAGAACTACTGCACCTAGTGGCACTCCATAGATCTTCCTCCTAAATTTTGTCTTGTTTAATATTCTTACAAACATTTGGATGAAGGCATGGGTATGGTGATCAGATTTGTGGTTGTCATAAAACTAGGAAAGTTAGCTAATGTAGTAGATGTTAGAATTAAAATGAATTTTGGCCTAAAAATCTGGAAATATGGATACCACATTGTGTTAAATTTCAATTTTATGTATGTTTACTTGTGTGCATATGTACATGTAAAAGTTGGACAATGATTGATTCATGATAGAGCTTTAAAAATTTAGTGTAATGAACAGATTTATAACCACAAAGTCTATTAAGAGAATTAATATTTTTGTTGTATCCTGTGCTCATTAGGTTATCCAGAATATTACATCTGGTTTGGGCTTCACATTTTAAGAAAAAAAACAGTGTTTAAGGAATAGGGCTCAAAATAGCTCAGACAGCTGAGACTGTTTAGTCATCCTTTAACAAAGGTTCAAACTTCTGATATGTTATGCACAATCCAGACTTTAGCATTCATATCAATTATCAATTCTTTTGTAATATTTCTGCAATATTTTCTAAAAAAGATTTTACTTAAATTCTATCCTTAAGAAAGTTTAAAAAGAACTTTATACAATCATGTAATTCTATAGGCAGGATGTAAATATATTAAAAAAATTAAAGTGCATTTTTAATGTGAAAATATTCAGGATTTTATAAGATTGACAGCAGGAGACTTGAGTTGTGCATCTGTTATAGCTCTGTACTCTTCTCTCAACAGCCAAATGAATCTTATTATAGAGGTTTTGGATTTTCAAACTTGTCTCCTAATCTAAGGTTAAAAACATATGCAGCCTCCTATTTGGTTTTCATTTTGTTTCATTCATTCACTTATGCATTTATTTATTTTTGGTTTCATGCTTCTGTTAGGTAGAGAGAACTTCCAATTGTGTGTGTTATACAATGACTAACAAGCTATAGTCTTCTTCACTAAAGAAGCTCTGAACTAAGGAGGAAGGCAAGACTTTCAACTACATGACTGACACATGATGGGGAGAAGGGTGTTTGCACATACATAGTATCTTTGATCATCCTTAGTCTAACCTTGTACTGTTCAATACAGTAAACCAGCCACGTATGGCTATTGAGCACTTGAAATGTGGCTGGTTCAGATTGAGATGAGTTGCGAACGCAAGAATTCGGGGACTTAAAAAAAGAAATTATCTCATTAATATTTACATGTTGAAATTATAATATTTTGATGTATGAGATTAAATAAATGTTATTACTTTCTCATATTTCTATTTTTTATTAATTTTTATTGGAGGACAGTTGCTTTACAATGTTGTGTTAGATTCTACTGCACAGCAAAGTGAATCAGCTATATGTATACAATACATCATCTCATTTTTTGATTTCCTGCCAATTTAGGTCACTAGAGCACTGAGTAGAGTTCCCTGTGCTATACAGTAAGTTCTCATTAGTTATCTATTTTATACATAGTATCTAGAAAAGTGGAAATAAAAACAAAAGTAAACAAATGGGACCTAATGAAACTTAAAAGCTTTTGCACAGCAAAAGAAACCACAAACAAGATGAAAAGACAACCTTCAGAATGGGAGAAAATATTTGCAAATGAAGCAACTGACAAAGGATTAATCTCCAAATATACAAGCAGCACATGCAGCTTAATATCAAAAAAACAAACAACCCAATCCAAAAATGGGCAGAAGATGTAAATAGACATTTCTTCCAAGAAGATATACAGATTGCCAACAAACACATGAAAGGATGCTCAACTTCACTAATCATTAGAGAAATTCAAATCAAAACTAGAATGAGGTATCACGTTACACCAGTCAGAACTAGAATGAGGTATCACCTCACACTGGACAGAATGGCCATCATCAAAAAATCTAAAAAAATAAATGCTGGAAAGAGTGTGGAAAAAAGGGAACCTTCTTGCACTGTTGGTGGGAATGTAAACTGATACAGCCACTATGGAGAACAGTATGGAGGTTCCTTAAAAAACTAAAAATAGAACTACCATATGACCCAACAATTCCACTACTGGGCATATACCCTGAGAAAACCATAATTCAAAAATAGTCATGTACCACAATGTTCATTGCAGCTCTATTTACAATAACCAGGAAATGGAAGCAACCTAAGTGTCCACTGACAGATGAATGGATAAGGAAGATGTGGCACATATATACAGTTGAATATTACTCAGCCATAAAAAGAAATGAAATTGAATTATTTGTAGCGAGATGGATGGACTTAGAGTCTGTCATACAGAATGAAGTAAGTCAGAAAGAGAAAAACAAATACCATATGCTAACATATATATCTGGAATCTAAAAAAAATGGTTCTGATGAACTTAAGGGCAGGACAGGAATAAAGACACAGATGTAGAGAATGGGCTTGCAGACACAGGGAGGGGGAAAGGTAAGCTGGGATGAAGTGAGAGAGTAGCACTGACATAATTACAATACCAAATGTAAAATAGATAGCTTGTGGGAAGCAGCCACATAGCACAGGGAGATCAGCTCGGTGCTTTGTGACCACCCAGAAGGGTGGGATAGGGAGGGTGGGAGGGAGGTACAAGAGGGAGTGGATATGGAGATATATGTTTATTGAACTGCGTGAGCTGTTTGTATATTTTGGAGATTAATCCTTTGTCAATTGATTTGTTTGCAAATATTTTCTCCCATTCTGAGGGTTGTCTTTTCATTTTGTTTATGGTTTCCTTTGCTGTGCAAAAGCTTTTAAGTTTCATTAGATCCCATTTGTTTACTTTTGTTTTTATTTCCATTTCTCTAGGAGGTGGGTCAAAAAGGATCTTGCTGTGATTTATGTCATAGAGTGTTCTGCCTATGTTTTCCTGTAAGAGTTTTATAGTGTCTGGCCCTACATTTAATCCATTTTGAGTTTATATTTTTGTATGATGTTAGGGAGTTTTCTAACTTTATTCTCTTACATGTAGTTGTCCAGTTTTCTCAGCACCATGTATTGAAGAGGATGTCTTTTCTGCATTGTATATTCTTGCCTCCTTTATCAAAGATAAGGTGACCATATGAGCATGGGTTTATATTTGGGCTTTCTATCCTGTTCCATTGATCTATCTTTCTGTTTTTGTGCCAGTACCATACTGTCTTGATTACTGTAGCATTGAATTATACTCTGAAGTCAGGGAGTCTGATTCCTCCAGCTCTATTTTTCTTTCTCAAGATTGCTTTGTCTATTCAGGGTCTTCTGTGTTTCCATATAGATTGTAAAACTTTTTGATCTAATTCTCTGAAAAATGTTATTGGTAATTTGATAGGTATTGATTTGAATCTGTAGTCTGCTTTGGGTTGTATAGTCATTTTCACACTATTAATTCTTCCAATTCAGAACATGGTATATCTCTCCATCTGTTTGTGATCTCTTTAATTTCTTTCATCAGTGTCTTATAGTTTTCTGCATACAAGTCTTTTGCCTCCTTAGGTGGACTTATTCCCATGGATTCTTTTCTTTTTGTTGCCATGATAAATGGGATTGAGTCCTTAATTGAAGTTTCTGATCTTTCATTGTTAATGAATAGGAATGTGAGAGATTTCTCTGTATTAATTTTGTATCCTGCAACTTTACTAAATTCATTGATTAGTTGTAGTAGTTTTCTGGTGGCACCTTTAAGATTTTCTATGTATAGTATCATGTCACCTGCAAACAGTGACAGTTTTACTTCTTTTCCAATTTGGATTCTTTTTATTTCTTTTTCTTCTCTGTTTGCTGCAGTGAGGACTTCCACAGCTATATTGAATAACAGGGATGAGAGTAGATATTCTTGCCTTGTTCCTCATCTTAGAGGAAATGCTTTCAGGTTTCCACTCTTGAGTATGATGTTAGCTGTAGATTTGTCATATATGGCCTTTATTATGTTGAGGTATATTCACTCTGCTCACTTTCTGGAGAGTTTTAATCATAAATGGATGTTGAATTTTGTCAAAAGCTTTTCCTGCATCTCTTGAGATGATCATATGGGTTTTATTCTTCAGTTTATTAATGTGGGTAACCAATGGATCACTGAAGAAATCAAAGAGGAAATCAAAAATACATTTTTTCCCTATAATGATTTCTAATCTCATAGTGTTGTGGTCAGAAAAGATGCTTGTTATGGTTTCAAATTTCTTAAATTTACCCAGGCTTTATTTGTGACCCAAGATGTGATCTATCTTGGAGAATGTTCTGTGTACACTTGAGAAGAAAGTTTATTCTGCTGTTTTGGATGGAATGTCTTAATATCAATTAAGTCTATCTGGTCAATGTATCATTTAAGGTTTGTATTTCCTTATTACTTTTCTTTCTGGATGATCTATCCATTGGTGTAAGTGGAGTGTTAAAGTCCCCCACTAATATTGTGTTACTGTCAATTTCCCCTTTTATGGCTCTTAGCATTTACCTTATGTATTGAGGTGCTCCTATGTTGGGTG
This sequence comes from Delphinapterus leucas, assembly GCF_059928025.1. Taxonomy (NCBI): domain Eukaryota; kingdom Metazoa; phylum Chordata; class Mammalia; order Artiodactyla; family Monodontidae; genus Delphinapterus; species Delphinapterus leucas. Next base: position 53,988,768 of record NC_143145.1, read on the forward strand.
CATAAATATTTACAATTGTTATATCTTCTTGACTGATCCCTTGACCGTTATGTTGTGTCCTTCCTTGTCTCTTGTAAATGTCTTTACTTTAAGTCTGTTTTATCTGATATGAGTATTGCTACTCCAGCTTTCGTTAGATTTCCATTTGCATGGAACATATTTTTCCACCCCCTCACTTTCATTCTGTATGTGTCCCTAGGTCTGAAGTGGATCTCTTGTGGACAGCATATATACAGGTCTTATTTTTGTATCCATTCAGCCAATCTGTGTCTTTTGGTGGGAGCATTTAATCCATTTACCTTTAAGGTAATTATCGATATGTATGTTCCTATTTCCATTTTCTTAATTGTTTTGGGGGTTTTTTGGAGGTCTTTTTCTTCTCCTGTGTTTCCGACATAGAGAAGTTCCTTTAGCATTTGTTGTAAAGCTGGTTTGGTGGTGCTGAATTCTCTTAGGTTTTGCTTTTCTGTAAAGCTTTTGATTTCTCTGTCAAATCTGAATGAGATCCTTGCTAGGTAGAGTAATCTTGGTTGTAGGTTTTTCCCTTTCATCACTTTCAATATGTCCTCCCACTCCCTTCTGGCCTGAAGAGTTTCTGCTGAAAAATAAGCTGATAACTTTATGGGGATTCCCTTGTGTTATTTGCTGGTTTTCCCTTGATGCTTTTAATATTTGTTCTGTGAATTTAATTTTTGTTAGTTTTTTTAATATGTGTCTCAGCATGTTTCTCCTTGGGTTTATCTTGTATGGGACTTTCTGCACTTCCTTGACTTGGGTGGCTATTTCGTTTTCCATGTTAAGGAAGTTTTTGACTCTAATCTCTTCAAATATTTTCTCAGACCCTTTCTGTTTTCTTCTTCTGGGACTCCTATAATTTGAATGTTGGTACATTTAATGTTGTCCCAGAGGTCTCTGATACTCTCCTCCTTTCTTTTCATTCTTTTTTCTTTATTTTGCTCTGTTGCAGTTATTTCCACCATTCTATGTTTCAGCTCACTTATTTGTTCCTCTGCATCAGTTATTCTGCTATTGATTCCTTCTAGTGTATTTTTCATTTCAGTTATTGTGTTGTTCATCACTGATTGTTTGCTCTTTAGTTCTTCTAGGTCCTTCTAAACATTTCTTGTAACTTCTCCATCTGTGCCTCCATTCTATTTCCAAGATCTTGTATCATCTTTACTATCAGTACTTTTAATTCTTTTTCAGGTAGATTGCCTATTTTCTCTTCATTTATTTGGTCTTTTAGGCTTTTACATTGCTCCTTCATCTGCAATCTATTTCTTTGTACTTTATTTTGCCTAACTTACTGTGTTCATGTTCTCCTTTCCACAGGCTGCAGGGTTGTAGTTCTTCTTGCTTCTTTTGTCTGCCCCCTCATGTTTGAGGTTGATCCAGGGGCTTGTGTAAGCTTCCTGTTGGGAGGAGCTGGTGCCTGCACTCTGGTGGGTGGAGCTGAGTTTTGTTCCTCTGTTGGGCAGGGGCACATCAGGTGGTGTGTTTTGGAGTGTCTGTGACCTTAGTATGACTTTAGGCAGCCTGTCTGCTGATGGGTAGGGCTGTCTTGCTGTTTTTTTGGCATGAGGTGTTCAGCACTGGAGCCAGCAGGCAGTTGGGTGGGGCCAGGTCTTGGTGTCAAGTTGAATATCTCACGCTTTTCTGAGTCAGTTTCTTGGTACAGCTCTTCTTCCCTTTTCTCTCTCCAGGTCATGGGTTTGGGTCCTCAAGGATGTCACATGCACAGGTGTTTCCCAGCTATGTCTTGGATCAGAGTGAAGAGACTCAGCTGTTCCTGTCCTGGTCTGACAGCTACCTCTCCTGTTTCTTTTTACTTTTTAAACTCTGGATCCTAAAAAATTTTAAATTACACATTTAGTTGTCTTAATATGCCAGTTTTAGTGCCTCTTCTTTTAGCAACACTAATGTTTATGAGCCCAGGCTCCAGTATTAGATAGACTCATGTTTGCATTCCAGCTCCTCTCTTTACTAGGGCAGTTGAGAGGCTTGAATGAGAAGATGATAGCAATAGCAATAAAGATAAGGATCATTAGCACTTAAAGTAGCATTTAATAAGTGCCAGACACAAATAAATGCTTTAGTTACATTAATTCATTGAGCTCTTACAAAGACCCTTTAGGTAGTTTCTATTATTATCTCCTCCTTAAATGTGAGGAAATTGAATCATACACAGATTGTGTTAAAATGCGTTTGTTGGGGAAGCTGGTAAAATAGTCTTGTTCAGGCCTCAGAGATAGAAGCAAGCCTCTGACCAACCTGTGACCCTGCCTGGGCTGCCCGCATGCTTACACACCTAACAATTTTTGCTAGCAAGTCAAATGGCACTTACGATAAGGAAGGGAGTGGGTCTTGGAGTTTCTTGAACCCTGGGGATCTGGCCAGTCCCCCAGGGTCTGGAAAATCCTGTGATCCACATGGTGAAAACAACAGCATTGTTAGAGAGAATCCAGAGCTGCATTTTTGCATGCAAACTGATGATATCAGTTTGTGGCCTGAGATTATAAGCGGGAACTCCCAGAACTGCAATTTGAAGTCTCACCCATGGGGTGGACGCACCGCCTGGGACCTTTCCCAAATGGGGCTCCAGATTGCCGTCACTCGGGACTTCCCAGCTGCTGTTTGGATCTGGAAGTGGGTGTCAGCCCAATTCGGTGATGTATGCTTTGTTATATACTCTGTCAATATTCTTATTCCTTTTCTTCCAATAGTTGTATATTGAAATTGACATAATATTCTTATTCCTTTCCTTCTAATGATTTTATATATAAATTAAGTTAAATCACCTTCTATTAAAGATTTGATTGAAGCTGTTTATTTGTGAGACAAGTGGTTATTTTGCCAGCAAATCAAACGAACCTTAAAACCGAAAGCAGGCTTTCAGCAAAACAGTGATAAAGTTCTTAGAACAGGTGCTGATAATTATTTTTATTATTAATAGTTCTGTTATATTCCTACTTCTTAGGGTGAACAGGATGTTGAGAAAAGTGGCTGAGGAAGCCTTACCTGGTGCGGCGGGGAATTACATCAGTTCATGGGCTGGCAAGGTGTATGGAGAGAGTAGGTTGAGTTAAGAATTTGCTATAGTAGATATCATATTTAACAAATGCTTACAACAGTGGTTTTCAACTGGGGTTGATTTTGCTTGGTGTATTTGACACTATCTTGAGACTTTTTTGTTGTCAAAACTGAAGAGATACTATTGGCACATTGTAGGTATTGGCCAAGGACACTGCTAAACTTTCTATGTTGCACAGGACAGGACCCCACAAGAGAAAATTATCTGGTTTCAAATGTTAGTAGTGTTGAGGCTGAGAAATACTGTGCTGCAGGAAAGAAAAAAAAGAAACAGTGGCAGGAGGGATGGAAAGATGAAAGGAATAAAGAAAGGGAGGAAGAAAGAAAGGAAGGAAGGAAGAGAGGGAGAGAGAAAGGGAGGGATGGAGGGAGGGAAAAAATATACGTTCATTTTTCTAGTCCTGTCATTTTTTTCTTGGAAAGATGACCACAAAGCAGTATTATGATTCACAGTAATATTACTATAACAAATGTTTAAGCACAAATTTATTATTTCTATATAATTTTTAGCAAAAGTAGAGTTGGGGCTGTGAGACAAGGTCCATTGCTAATGACTTTTCTACTCTCTGTGGAGTGATAAACCTGGGCAATTTGTCCCTGGCCAATAAAGTAATCAGTTCATCTGATCTTGTGGTCTTTTTTTTTTTTTTAATATACTTTTAGAGAGTAAGCAATGCATCACAATCGAACCCTCTCTCTCCCTCAATGCACTACTCTGTTTTTCTGAGTATAATTTTGAAGATTTCATCAATGCAGAATTGTACTATCTTTCTTTTATTTGGATGAGATTTGAGAGTAAATTCTGGACTGGAAAGAGATTGACATAAGGGTTTAGTTGTGACTCATTAATTTATTCCTCTTTAGTGAGTTTTGTATGTTAAATTTAAATGATGACAATTTCTTTGGTCTGGAGGACCATCTCCCTCTGAGAACCAATGCTTGAAAGCATAGATGGCCCTGAAATAATTTCTCAAAAGAAATAAAAAATAAGGCTGTTTTGGCTATGAGTGAGTGCTTAAGGACTTCATAAAATGTGAAGATGTAAGCCCTAAGGAAAATTCATTGTTTATAATGGTTACATTTACATACTCTGTAATCTTTTTAGCAATAAAACTCAGTAATAATTTATGAATGCTATTTCAAGGAGAATAGATCTTTATATTGCTTTTTTCTTTATATGTACAACTCTAATTGAAAATTAGGGATCAATCATATTAAAACACATGGATGTTTTATTGACTTTGTTTTTCAGGTGTCACAGATTTCATTCCTATAAATGTGTAGCTCAGTATTAATATGAAATTAATAAGTAGAAACTTCCATCCTAGTTTACTAGGTTGCTTTTCTAATGTCAAACACTGGTGTTTAAATTATTTAAAGGCCAGTCATGAGACAGAGAGCTGAAATGAAACCCACCAGAGATGGCAGATTTTTGTGAAACATTTTGCAGTGGCACCACATATTGAACACAGTAAGTAAGCAAATACATTATGAGTCATTTATACTTTGAAATAATAAGCAGTTCTTACCAAAAAATGAGGTTGATCTGTATGCACTGACAAAGTAAGAACTTCAAAAACATTGTTAAATTGAAAGCACAAGTTGCAGAGCAACTTGTAAAAATGATTTATTTATGAAAAAAACCCTGAAGATACATATGTGTAAGAACACACATAGGTATGCAAAAGTATTGAATAGGAATAGAACAGAAGGCTGAGCACAAAGCCATGGGCAGTGGAGAGGCATAGGACTTGTGGTTGTAGGTGTTATATGCAAAGGAACTCTGGATTTATTACTGAATATATCTACTTTTATTTGAATTTTTATATAAGAATATAATAATGTGTTATTAACATTAAATAATGAAAAATAATATCAATAGCAATGAAACATCTTTACATTTTTTTGTTTTCATAACCTCCCATGTCTGTTTTCACTTTAGGAGGGCAGACATATGCACGTTTGCACACACACATGCACACACAAACACACAGAAATCTTTTGTATGTCTAGAAATTAAGGTTCTCATGGAAATCTTCATTTGCTTCTTGGAAAATTTGAGTGCAAAGCTGTTTGGGAGTGCATTCCTCAATCAAACGGGCTGAGAAGGAGCTTCTGCTTGCATAGGGAACTGTATTTAAAGAGAAGAATTTTTTTTTTCTTCATGAATGTTAATTTGTGCTAGAATGGTTAAAAAAGCTGAAAATTTGGCACAACTCAGTTAATTATTGAGGAAAAACGAGACTTAAAATGTTTCAGTCTTATGATTCATCCTTTTATTTAGTCCTGTATGACCTGACTTCACTCTCCTTAGAGTAATTTGGGATTTGGAGCTTGGACTTGGGTTCAGGTACTCCTCATGCCTGGAGGGCTTGTTTACTGATTCCTGAAGTAGTAACATTTTGCTTTTGAACCTGACAATTAAAAGATCATTAAAAGTACTCAGTAATGAGACAGAATATCTTCAGATGACTTTCAAGTCATTTGAAAGACAGTACTATATTCTTGATAAGTTAACACTTAGAAACGTGGCCATTTATGTCTCTCATAAATTTACGGCTTTTGAGCTTACACTTGATACTTGGCAGCAGTGCATAAGATTCACTGAACTGATGAGTTTTCTCTCCTTTCCTCTCTATCCATACAGAGTAGAAAAGAGCCCTGCTGTTGCTTCCTAAGTCCTCTGTGAGAGGCAGACAAGTGGTGTTAGTGAAACATGCAATGGAAAAGTAGCTAAAACCTATAACCCTACTTTAGGCTTCTATGACCATGGAAATATTACCTAACCTTTCTGAGTCTCAATTTCCTCATCTTTAAGGTGGATTAAAGCATTGTTTATCTCACATGGTCTTGGGGAAATAAGTGAGATCTGTGTGGACACATTTAAGGAGGAGCTCCTCTTGTATGTCTCTATATGTGTATTCAACAGATTGTTTTGCAATTATCCCTTTTGAGTTGTTTTTCCCACTGAATTTTAAACTCTTCAAGGTCTATGTCTTATTTATGGTCTTTGCATTCTTAGCCTGACACATAGTAGCTATTGAATAAATGTTTCCTGAAAGATTGTCAATTACTGAAATATAATTTATGGAGCCTCAAAGTTGTTGAGGATTATAAAACTCTAATGGAACAATTTTGCAGTGGTGCCATTTAATTTTCTCTACAAAGGGAGTACAGGAGTACTAATTTCCTTTTCTCTGGATTTCTTACTTCCTAGGAGAACTTGGCATAGTATGACTTGACTATGGTGAAAGAGGAATATGAAATTATTACCTTACTTCATTTGTATTTATTTAGTTCAGTGGTTATAGTGCTTTCCAATATTTTTCATATCATGGCATGCATAGAAAATGACAATGTTTGGCAAATCGGGTACTTGGATGAGGCTTTATACAGTGCCTAAGGCTGTGGACTCTGTATACCCTGTGCTCTGCCCAGCCAGCTTAAGGACTGAGAAAGAGCCATAAACCATATTTTGTCACTTGTAACCATTTATGACAAAGCAGTTAAGAAACTCTGGGTTAGAGCATGTACTGGGTTGAATAGTGTCCCTCCTCCCCAAATTCCCATCCACACAGAGCCTCAGAATATGTCCTCATTTGGAAACAAGGTCTTTGCAGACTTTAGTTCAGATAAGGTCATATTGGATTCAGGTGAGTCCTAAATCCAATCACTGGTATCCTTACAGGAAGAAGAAAAATACAGGGAGAACTCTGATGGAGGACATAATCAGAGATTGGAATGATGCACCTACAAGCCAAGGACCACCAAGAATTGCTGACAATCCCCAGAAACTAAGAGAGAGACATGGAACAGATTCTCCCTCAGAGGCTTCAGAAGGAACCAAAGTTTCTGGCACCTTGATTTTAGATTTCTGTCCTCCAGAACTATGAGAGAATATATTTCTGTTGTTTTAAGTCACCCACTCTATGGTAGTTTGTTATGGCAGCACTAGGGATCCACTGTAAAACACAATACAAAATAAGCCAAGATCATGGATGTGTTTTAAAAACACAAGTCCAAGTTTGCCAATGTTTACCTGGCCATGCACAAACAACAGAGAAGAAATCAGTGCTCCTCCTCATTACAATAATTTTTGAGATACATTTCACTAGACAATAAGATCTACCAGATAAACCCAGTGGTGTTATGGAAATGCCTTAGATAATTGTTTCTCAAAGTGTGGTTCTCAGCAGCACCAGTGGCATATGAGAACAAGTTAGAAAGGCCTCTTCTAGACCTGTTGAATCAAAAATCGAAGATAAGGCCCAAGCACTCCAGCAGATTCTTAAGTTTTGAACTTCTTAGAAAATTGGTATATCCTTTGCAATAGGAAAGAGGGATTGAACTCAACTTTGCTGAAACAAAAGATGGGAGCATTTTTAAGTGCTGGGTGAGCTAGTGAAAAAGCACTGGATGATATTATGGGGAGTTTGGTCAATGTGATTAGGCCATCTGTGTTTGCTAACTGGCACTATCAAAGTTAGGCTCCTACCCTCCCACAGAGACTGGGATAGAAGAGTGTTATCTTCCTTGATGATTAGGGTTCAAAACATGGCTCCCAGGTTCTTGAGAAAGACTTTCCTGGGTTGTGAAACTGACAAGAAGCTGGGAGATTATGTACATCTCAAAAGGGCAAAGTAAGAATTTACAGTCACAAAAGTTTTCTAAAGTAAATGCTCTAAGAGAGGTCAAAGGCCTATAGTCAGGAAGAAAACTGTCTAGGCTGAGGGGAACATTAAAGTGGTCTTGGTCAGTTGCCTTCTGCATTTTTCCCCACATGAATATCAAAGTCAACTTGTCAAGTTGCATGAAGACCCTGTTGGATTTTTTATTAGGATTCTTGAATTTGTAAACTTAATTTTGAAAGTACTAATCTATTTTTCATCAAGGAGCATGGTTCTTCCATTTTTTCAAGTTTCCTTTCATATTTTTTTAGTAAATTTTGATGATTTTTTAATTTGTGTCTTACACAACTCTAATGAAATTTATTCCTAGATATTTGATATCTTGGGGATGGTATATATTTTTCCAAATGTCATTCTGTTGTATTGAAAAGTTATTTATTTATTTTTTGTTGTTCCTTTTACTGAACTCTCATTATTTCTAAATATTTTTATTAATTATCTTTAATTTTCTAAGGAGATAGCCATATCTGAAAATAATGGCATAGTGACATTCTATTCCAATGCATGTCCCTTATTTTATAGGTGGAAAAGAAGTCAAGGAATAGAGAGATTTAACTTGTCCATTTCTAGTAAATGATAGATCTGGGATTTTAAGTATCTCTGTCTAACTCTGGAGTGTTTCCTTATACTATACTAACACAATTATTTCTTCAGGCTTTGTTTTTCCAGATACATTGATCAGTGCTCAAGTTTTTATTTTACTGTGTATGTTAGATGTGATATATTTATGTGACTCTCTGCAAAAATAACACAATGAAGTTGCATATGTTGTCAATGAATCCTGATAATTGATTAGAAATAACAACAAAAAATTATAATTGTTAGGTCCCTGAAATAGGAGACTAATCTTACTATTCTAATTTTTTTTCACTCAGATAGCTTCGTGGTTTGTTGGGTATATTGTTAAGTATTTGATGATTGATTAACACATCACCACCACCACCCCTTCCAATATAATGACTAATGCACAAGAAATTAACATATTTATTACAAATATTGAAGCCTTTATAATATGGGTTGTGGGAGGATTGAACAGAAATATTCAGCTTGCCTTCAGGTTTCTTTAATATTTTTTGTAGGCTGATTGCCTTGATGACTAACATGCTGTAGCTATGCTGTTATGCATTACATATTGTTGAAATGTACATCTGCACTGCATTTTCTTTTTTCCTTTGTTTCTGTGTTTCTAAAGTGCTGAGTTCTGCTAAAAGTTTTGGATTGAAATCAAATCTGGGAAGTTTTGGCAATGTTGCTAAAGTAATATGCCAGTATACTACCCTTTAAAGAAACAAGTATAGAGGGTTGATTGATTTACGAAGCAATTTGTTGTATAATTACTTGTCTTGATTGTATACAAATAGTTTTTTCTCACTATTTTGAAAGAACTATTTTATTTTTAATATTTTTTTGAAATCTGATATTTTAGTTGGCAACAGGATTAAATCACACAAAAGTTTTTATGCATAATCCTTCTGAAATCCAAGTAGATGTTTATTAATTTTCAGATACTTTAATTATATTCCTTAAATACAACATTTAACTAAAATCCACTTCTTTTGCCTGACTGGATCCTGTGTAAGAACAAAGCTGTGTTTTCTGTTGCCCGATCTAATCTAAATTGATGCAACCATAATTATATTTTTAAATCATATGCTAAAGAATTCTTCCAGAGTCATAGTGAGGTCTTTTGTTGCATTTTAGAGTTTAGTTTGTAAACTAGTCTTTAATTTCAAATGAGTGTTATTCCCAGAATGAAATTATAATTACCCTTTTATTGGAGCTCCCTGGTTGCCTGGGAAAGTTCCTGGACTTTCTCTGCTATGGCCAGGGTCCAATCCCTGGTTGGGGAACTAAGATCCCACAAGCCATGTGGCATGGCCAAAAAATTTACCTTTTTATCTAGCCTGTTACCTGACTTTCTTCCATGGTTGAAATTTTTAACATTGGTCATGTGGCTATGATGAGGCTCTAAAATATAATACTGCAGTTCATAAAAAACAAGCTAGTTCTCTTCTTGCTATATGCTGAGTCTCCCTTGTCTCTGTCATTGAATGAATATTAAAATTAATAGAAACCTTTAGAATTCAATATACATGTCTTGGCTTTGGTCTGTTTACCTTCATATATTAGATAAGCCTAGAAAAGAGCAAGCTGGAACCAAAGAATCTGTGTTAATACAGATCTCAGGAACTGATCTGGTTGATTTCCTGAAGTCGATCAAGATCCATTCAACAAAAATAGGAAAGTCAAGCCAGTAATTTGTTATCAAACAAACCTTAGAAGAACAATGTTGATCCTAAACATCTTCCCTTTATATCTGGTTGGACCCTGTAAGGCATGTGCTATTATTGCCATTTCACTGAGAATAAAATAAATCTAATGAAATTAAAGGACTTGTCTAATATCACATGTGTGAGAAGTGATGGAGCCATGGTTAGAACCCAAGTTTGACTCCAAAGTCTGTACTCTCTTTTCCTATGTCACATCAGAGCTTTCACTACGTGTTTCTTCTCTCTAATGGAATACCTAGCAAGTGACTTTCTTACTTTTTCAAAATATAAATTAAAATAAATTTAAAAGTCTTTGAATGATTTTTAAAAAAATGTTTAATTCTATGTCTGTAATATAAAGATATAGTTTGGCAACATCCAGAAAACTTGTCAGAATGTTCTCAGTTCTAAGGTCTGAGTCACTGTCAAGAATAAAAATATGAATTCCAGGTTTGATCTGTATGGGTATCACAGTATGGCTCCATGATCAAATTAGTGGTTGATGGCAAAATAGACACTTCAGTTCATTCTGTATAGAAACAGATACATTCCTCAAGAGTCAGTAATACCATTTGTTTTAGGCGATAGCTCCCAAAGTTTCCCAAACATTTCACCTTCAACTGTTATTTCTTGAAAACATGCAATTTTTGTTTATGTTAAAGTGAATGAAGGGCCTAAAAAAATCTATTCTTTCCATAAACTATTTCATCAAATGTTACCTTAAAAACTGGTAATTTTATTTTTAGCTAGAATATAGAGTATTTTTGAGAAGATAATCCAGACTGAAGAAGCAGATAAGACAATCTGTGCAACCTTTACTTGGGAAGATAATTTTACTGCTTAGTAACCATCTGGGTTGCATGACAGTTGAGCTAAATGGACATCAATATATTTTTCTGAATTGTCACAAACTTTTATAAAAGAACAGACATCACAACGGTTGTAGGCTGATTATTTTACACCATTTCATTGTTTTTGTTCCTTCGTACAAAGTACACAGCATTTTCATGAGTCATTCATAGATTCCCTAGTTATTGAGCTTTATTTCTCAAATATATGAATGATTTTTGTAGCTACCAGTGTGTCAGGTATTGTATTTCTTCATTGTGTACATTTTGAAACATTTAACAATTTATTTACTTTCTTTGAATTTTTATTCTTGACTATCAAAGATCAGCTCTGGAGACATGCATATATTTGATTGTTAGATGAATTTTAGACTCATATTCATTTGTGGGGTAATTGAAGGTATGCTTGTGTGTGTTCAGGGGGAGGTCTATGGATATGTTGGATTAAGGTCACATGCTGTGCTTTAGTTGATGTTTTCCTTTTTATCCTATTTCAACATAATCTCAGAACATATTCTAATTTCTCCAAATATAAGAAGAAAACCTGGCCAAACAAATCCTTTGGACTGGAAGAACTTTATTAGAAGAGATGGACTGACTAAGTTTCTATGAAAGCAACTATTTAATTGAACAGTTGCCTTCTCCCCTTAGCAAACACTTTCTGCTTGTCTCTAATTTTTAACTTGTTCCAGCAATCTTATGGCAGTCATTGAACTACAAGGCACTAATTCACTGAAGCATTTTATGTAATAATGTTAACTCTTGAAAATAAGCCTTTCTCTTAAAAAATTCTTTAATTTTTACCAAATTAACAAATATGAGAGTGGAAATACCACATGAGTTATAACAATTTATTGCCATTGGACACCTTTGTTAATAAATGCTGAGAGGAAAAATACTTTTATCCATAAGAGAAAATATAATTTAGTGTCATCAGCTCCTAATATAAGATTACAAATGAGGCATGCCTTTTTTCTGAGCCTTTAAAAACATTTTCTGGAGAGAAGCTAACAGATAGAATTTGCTTTGAATGTATGTGTAATGAAGTTTATGAAAGTAAAAGAAATCCAGGTATTTGTATACATGGACATTTCTATTCAGAAGTATGCTAGGTAATCAGTGGGCTAAAAATATAATAGAAGTCAAGGTAAGTAGAACAGTAGGAAGAGAGGTAAGAATCCAGTGGGTCCTAAATGTAGGTCATTGTAGTGCTAGAAATTAAGCCTTTTCTGAATAGCATTTACTTTTCTAATATTTTTTATTGTTGATTCCTGCTACTTGGAAAAGAGGCAAAAGACAGTCTGTTTAAAAATGACAAAATCATCTCTTTCACTCAATACATTTCTTACATAAGAAGCAAAAAGAAGAGGTATTTTTCTTTAAGCTGAGAGTTCTGGAGATTCTTTCCAAATATGATTTCAACAATAAGCAAGGACTGTCTTAGTCCTTTAAAGATAAAATTGGTATTGTCAAAAAATGTGCTGGCATTTTTTCTACTTGTTAAATGCCAAGAAAACACTAAACACTCTTTCACCATCCAAATTCTCACTGACTGCTATCTAAAGTAAGCAATAGACAAAAAACTTCCACTCTCATGGGGCCCTGTATGCTGGAGAAGATCCAAAAACAGCCACCAACTGTTCATGATTACACTTGTTACAAAATCGGCTATTTCAGACCTAGTGACAATTTTGATTTCAACATTACCTTTTACATTGAACAATATCACTGAGAGGGTGCTCACAATAATTAAAGTAGGTTTCAATTGTACCCATGTTGCAGAGTATGTGAGAACTATATACCATAGGTCTTGCTGTATGTATTTGGTATAGGGAAAACAAACAAATGGTATGAGCTCTTGGAGGCCTTTTGGGAGTGGAGCAAAGGAAGGTGTAGATGATGTGTGAACACTTCAGAGCAGGGAGGCAACTTAGTTTAATCATCAAATGAATACCTTTAAAATCACGTAGCCTGAATTCCAGCACTACCATATTTTAATGTATGATATTGTGCATGTTACTTATTTTCTCATAATCTCAACTTCTTCCCCTGTAAGATGGCCTTATAATAGTTACCTGTCTCATAAGAATGTGATGAAAGTGAGGTTGTTTATGCTTGCACAGAAATGACTCTAAAATTGTCATCATCATTATTGAGACATCTAGAAGATTATTTTAAATGCTAGAGTCAAAAAGGGTAAATCTCATTTGTGTAGCCTCAGTTCATAGACTACCAGAAATATACTTTATTTTAGGTTCTCGACTTGAGTAAATACACCTGTCAGATGTAAATTGATTCCTAACTTTGAGTATCATAGTGGACTCCAGCTCAGTTGTTTTGGATAAGGAACTCTAGCGAACAAAAAAGAGGAATTTATTGATTCAACCCAAATGAGGATAAGTAGAAAACAGGTACATGATTTATGAGTTATGTTCTATGTATTAATACATAGAATACGCTTTATGTTGGTCTAGTAAATATTTTGTTTTTTGAAACAAAATGATTGAAACCTGAAGGTGGCTCTTTTGATGATTTTTTTTTTTTTTTAGATTTTAGGCTGAATCGGAAGATCGGGGAGTAGGCAGAATTTTGGAACCTCTCAAACAATGCTACTTCATTAGGCAACACTTTGCTTAAGCTCCAGATGTTAGATGGAAATACAGCAGAGGTAAGAAGGGGTGCAGAGTCTCTAGGTCCTTCCTCCTTTTTGAACCTCAATATGTTTCATGTTCCTCAGCTTTAGGCCTTGATAGCTACAAATCACACTCAAAAGTTTTACTTCTTATAAGAAAATAATGAAATAAGAGTGATGATCATAGTTGAAATAGCTTTGACATTGTTCCTCTAGAAAAAGAAAAAAACAAAAATGGGAAAAGAAAGACACTGCCCTTTTCTAACTTTAACATTTTCTATTTTCAAACTGTTCACTGTTTATTGGTTGCTTAAGCAGTTGTCTAAAATTAAGACAATTTGAATGTTCATATTCATATAAGACATATCCTCTTCTGTCTTATATCTCTTGAGTTTCAGAAAACACTTAAATCACAAAATCTTATTTGACTTAATTTTTTCTTCTCCCTATAAAATAACCTATTTTTTTGTTATGGAAATATACAAATTTATGGGAGAAAATTTCTAAAATAAACCTCATGTCAATATGGCTGATTGATCTGGGAAAACTCCATTCTATAATTCAGACATAGATTATGTTGATCAGCAGGCTACAATAATATAGAAGTAATGGAGGATGGCAGATCAGTGTTGCAGGGCTCTAAAGTCATTTAATTATTCAGGAGGACAATAGAGATATTGATCAACTTTAAACCTTGTTAAGTATCCATGTTAAAAAATTAAAGTTATCTATTTAAATAATAGAAAGTGACACTACCCAATGTTTCTAGGTAGTTGTTGCTATGGAGTTGAGAGCACAATAAAGATACCCCCAGTTGAGTGGTGCTTGGGGATATTAGAGTTCCATCCCCTCCAGATGCCACAAACATTTCAAGAAAAATTAAGATATATATATATTGTGAAAAATTTAATGCCAATAAATTCAATAACTCAAAATACTCAGCCTACTGAAACTGATTCATGAAGAAAAAGATAATCTAAAAAAACCCTACATATCTATTAAATAAATGAAAAATGTAAAGAATAGAAAATATATAATTTCTGAATAAGTGGGTAGTTTGGAAGAATTAAAAACAGTAACAATCCAATAGATTGCATAAAATGAAGAAATATAAGCAAAAAATAATAAATAAAAGACAAAAAATGATAGAAGTAAATTTATCAGAAATTAGATTACATAAGAAAAGAAATTAAATTATATAGTGCAGTATATATATATATATATATATATACATACACATATTTGTATATATAAAGGAATATAACTTAGAAATATTGAAAATACAGAAATAAGAAAAGATTTGCTAGCCAAATACTAATCAAAAGAAAACTGGTATAGCAATATTAATATCAGGCAAAATAGAATTTAATTAATAGGAATGGATAGCAACCATTAACAGGAATGATGTCAGCACATAATGACAAAATAAAAATTTCACTAAAAGTATAAAACAATTTCACTTACATGAAATGACAACACAGTCTCAAAATATAGAAAACAAATATTTATTTTATTGCAAGGAAAAACATTTAAATCCACAATTATTGTAGAAGATTTTTATATACTTCTCTCATTAGGCAAAAATTAGTACAGGAACTGAAGATATGAAAAATGCACTATCATACATGATGTAAGAGATATATATGAGCCCAATTAGTAGAAAACTTATACTCTTTAACAGCACATGTGAATAATTTATAGTTATTTTCCAAATACTAGACCAAAAAGTATGTCTTAAGGAATTCAGGAGAATTGTTATCAAAACGTTCAATATCATAAAGTAAATTTGTAAAAATAAAATGGATGAAAAAGAAAATCTAAACATGTCATTATCTCATCACCTAAATATAACTATTATTAATATCTGACATATAGATATTAGTATTTTTATGCAATTTATGGCAGAGAATACTACATGTTTCCAGAATCCATTCTCCTCTCTCTCATTTTCCCTTTAGTAATAGACCACCACTCCTCTCCCAAGTTTTAAGTGGACACGTGGCTTCCCAGGTAAAGATTATTTTCAGCTCCCCTTGCATCTTTACTCCCGTGTGAAATATGTGAGTTAGGTGATGAGCTAGCTTCAGCTGTAAAGTTGCAGATAATACCCTAGTTAGGGATCTGTGAACCCCTGAATGCAGTCTGTAACAGTGTAGGTGTGTGGTGTGTGTGCGTGTGTGTGTGCATTTTTCTGAGATGAGGGTCCACAACTTGCATCAGATCTGTGAACCTCTATTTTCAAAAATAAAAATTAAAAAAACTGTGCCCTAGAGGATCATGGAGCATCAAGATAGGAGAAATATTTGGGTTCCTGAAGGACTTCATGGGTTCTAGTTGACTGCATGTCTTGGTATATGTGGATGTTACATGAATGAAAAATAAGCCTCTATTTTGTTTGAATCATTGTGTTTTGGGGTTTCTTTGTTACAGCAGTTCAGTTTGTACCCTAAGAAATAGTGAATATTTAATTGATTTTATTCTAAATATAATCATAAAGCTATATTTTAGACTCTGATTTTAAAATTACTATAACATGATCCGTTCTCTACATTGTTATGTTGCATATGGTTCCATTATATAGAGGCCATAATTTAAAGATTTTCCTTTTGTTAGAAACAGGCTGCTTCTAATTTTTCTTGTGGTAAACATTGCTGAGTTTATAAACATTGCTGAGTTGCTAAATCATTTTTCACATTTGTGATTATTTATTTAGAATAAATATGTGGAAACAAAATGGCATTTTGATTTGTTTAAGGCCTGCTACTATTTACTTCATTTTATATTAATGTCACTAAAGTTTCTGTCACAGAGCTAGTTTTATCCCATACCATCAATTAGATGTGCTCTAATTTATGCCCCAATGCTTACCCCAATCCATCAGTTTATCTAAAAGTAACTTAAAACTGGCACAAGAATCCTAACTATACAGCACAATAATTTCCCTACCAACTCATAAGAGTGAAATCACAACATTTTCTCTAAGAAATAAATTAATGTCATTTTCTTGATCCAACATGTTATATTATCTACTGTCCTTATTATTTTAGTGTTTTATATTTAAAGTTAAGATTCTCTTTTATCATGACATTTCTTAGAAATATAATTAAGCTATTCTTTGCTAATGCAGAATATTTAGGAAAAAACATAAACACCCTTATAATTTTAGCCCCTTCTATGATTAATTGTTAAACATTAGCAGTAAGTTTGTCAAAATATATTTAGTTTATAAAAACATATCTACCTCAATTGCAGATTCAGTAAGAAAAATCATGAGAAAATGTTCAAAAATAACTTGGAATTTCTTTTAAGTTTTCAAAAATAAGTATTTTTTTTCAATTTTTAATTAAGAGGGCTCTACATCTTTTATCATATTTAGATAAAATGGGACCATAACAAGGGATGATTATTGCATTTTAATAATTATTAAAACATCAGTTTCTTATTTTAAATAAAGTACTATGTCTGAGGGATCTCTTTTCATTTTAATAAATTTAGAATATGGGTATGGGAAAAAGGAATTGGAAAATATTGACTCAAGGAGCACAATGGGAGAACAGAATTGCTCACTTTCTTCTTTACAGTCTTCAACAATAAATAGCTACTAGTGCCTTCATAACAATCAAATTAAAAAAGATTAAAAATGACAGAAACTATAGAGATTTTCTTGCAACAGTTTTTTTTTTTTTTGGGCAAGCATGGAAAATGGGGCTTGTACTAAGATGTTTAATAATAATGAAATTAGTTAAAATTGAATCCTAAATTTAAAAATCTGGTCACTAGTTCTTTCATCAATCATTTACTCAAGGAATAATTGATAACTGTGCAAAGCATTGTTCTGTAGGAGAGACAATGTCCAGAAATAACTATAGTTTAGGGTAGAAATTATGAATGTCATATATAAGAGGAAGAGAACAGCCCATACTGAGGGGAAAAGAGAAGTGATGTTTGCAATACACTTTGAAAGACAGGGAGCTTTTAAATACCCCAGAAATTGAGAAGATGAACAGAATGTGCAAAAATATTTTTGTACAAAAAGAGTGGGAACTACATGGGAACACTGAGTTACTCAGGTGAAATGTCTTTTAAAAAATATTTATTTATTTTATTTTATTTATTTTCTTATTTTTTTGGCTGTGTCAGGTCTTAGTTGTGGCATGTGGGATCTTCGTTGAGGCATGCAGGATCTTTCATGGCAGCACATGGGCTCCAGGGCACGTGGGCTCTCTCACTGAGGTGTGCAAGCTCAGTAGTTGTGGCACGTGGGCTTAGTTGCTCTGTGACATGTGGGGTCTTAGTTCCTTGACCAAATATGGAACCCATGTTCCCTGCATTGGAAGGCAGATTCTTTACCACTGGACCACTAGGGAAGTCTCCAAGTAAAATGTCTTAATTCGCCATAGACTAGGTGGTTTATAAACAAGAGAAATTTATTTCTTATATATCTGAGGCTGGAAATCCAGGATCAGGGTGCCAGCACAGTAGGATTCTGGTGAGATCCCTCTTCTGATTTAAAGACTGCTGACTTCTGGTTATATTCTCATATGGAGACAAGCAGAAAGAGGAAGCAAACTCTCTTGTGACTCTTATAAGGGCACTAAGCCCAATCATGTGGGCTCTACCTTCATGACTTCATCTAATCTAATTACCTCCCAAAGGCTCCTCTTCCTAATACCATCACATCGGGCATAAGGTTTCAATATATGAATTAGGTGGGGCACAAATATTCAGTTCATGAGGGGAATGTGGTAGATGTGAGAGGAGCAGTGAGGAAGGAATTGGGGCAAAAAGTATTCAGCCAGATTATGGAGGGCTTGAATGTCATGTTAAGGATTCTGGCTAAGTTCTATGAGTGCTTTCAGGAATTCTACCCTATTACTGCTATTACCTGACATATTCTACTAAAAAACAGCCCAAAATACATGAAAAGACATTGTATTCCTTTATTTTTATGTTCAGCAATTTTGCTTTCTAAATTATGGGAAACCAGTTGGACAAAGGTTGGTTTTAAGCACAATATCCAGAAAAATGATACGGATGAACTTATTTGCAAAACAGAAATAGAGACACAGACATAGAGAACAAACGTATGGATACCAAAGGGGAAAGGGGTGGTGGGATGAACTGGGAGATTGGGATTGACATCTATACATTACTATGTATAAAGTAGTTAACTAATGAGAACCTACTGTATAGCACAGGGAACTCTACTCAGTGCTCTGTGGTGACCTAAATGGGTAGGAAATCCAAAAAAGAGGGGAGATATGTATATGTATAGCTGATTCACTTTGCTGTACAGCAGAAACTAACACAACATTGTAAAGCAACAATCCTCCAACAAAAATTAATATAAATAAATAAATTAAATAACTATGAAACTGTATAACAAAATAAACACAATATCCACAATATGGAAAATAAGGCTGACAAATAATGGAGTTATGGTTTTAAAGTAAACGTGATTGAAGGAAAGATGGCAAAATAAGTAGGAGGAAGAGACTGAGCTGAAGACATTTATGGGAAATTTTTGACAGCTATGAAATATCAAATTTTTTTTAACACATTATATGTTAAGATTTGTACAAGGTACTGATTGAGTTATTTAAAATGATTTTTTAAGGTATGAGCTCCCTCATGTATATATTCCCCACTAAGTAGTCAGTCTGAGGTAAAATTGGAAATTAGACAATCACTCAGCACCAAATGTCAGAAAGAGTGTGGTGGACTTCCCTGGTGGCTCAGTGGTTAAGAATCTGCCTGCCAACTCAGGGACACGGGTTCGAGCCCTGGTCTGGAAAGATCCCACATGCTGCGGAACAACAAACAAATAAAATTAATTAATTAAAAAATAAAGTGTGGTGTTCAGTGTACTAACTTCGGGTTTCTGCCAGAGTTCTGGCACAAAGTTGTATGATTGTGGGAAGTCACTGAAACGTTCAGATCTTCAGTTACATTATCCTTATACTTATCTTTATAAACTTATATAGGACAAAGACTACCTGTTATACCTCCCTCCTGGGTCATTGGTACTCTCCAATACAATAATGCAAGGGAAAATGAATTTAATCTCACTATTCTTGTTCCTCTAAGAATTTCATCTCTCCCTAATTACATATCTTGGGTTCTACTCCTTGATCCTACTGTCCTTTAGTTGACACAATCTTTTTGGAAAATATTTCCATTAAAATATTAAAGACTGAGAAGTCCTGAAGTTCTGAGTATGTAAACTGTAATGGTGTAATTATAATCACCTTAACAGGATAAGTACTTTATCTTCTTGGCTTTAATCTCTCCACCTGTATTATTAAATGGTTTGCAAATTGATTGCACAGAAGAATCACCTGATGAGCTTTCAAAAGTATAAATTCCTGGGCCCAATCCCAGACCAATCAAATCAGAGCTATAGAAAACAATCATGGAAAGTAGGAATATTTAAAATGACTAATGAAAGGCTGCAGTTCTAGTTATAATTACAGACATAGATTTTGTCTATAAAACAGTAGAATTATACAGTGCCAGTTTTTAAAAGCTCTCTAGATTTTCTAGATACACTGTTTCACTTATTTTCTCTGATTCTCACTTAAGGTTGTTGTGCTTAACTTCAAATGGAAACTAAGCTGTTGCCTAGTAAACATCATACACTCCACATAATATCTTTACTAAGAAAAATAATAATGATATTCATAGCAGTAATAATAAAAAGAAAAACAGTAAACATATTTGATCAGTACAGTGTGGCTATTTTGGGAATAATAAGGCGCGATATAATATCAAATTAGTGGAGGAGCTTCAAGATGGTGGAAGAGTAAGACTTGGAGATCACCTTCCTCCCCAAAAATACATCAGAAATACATCTATATTTGGAACAACTCCTACAGAACACCTACTGAACGCTGGCAGAAGACCTCAGACCTCACAAAAGGCAAGAAACTCCCAATGTACCTGGGTAGGGAAAAAGAAAAAAGAAAAGACAGAGACAAAAGAATAGGGAGGGGACCTGAAACAGTGGAAGAGAACTGTGAAGGAGGAAAGGTTTCTATACACTAAGAAGGCCTTTCGTGGGTGGAGACTGTGGGTGGTGGAGGGGGGAAGCTTCGAAGCCATAGAGGAGAGCACAGCCACAGGGGTGCGGAGGGCAAAGTGGAGAGATCCCCGCACAGAGGATTGGTGCCGACCAGCACTCACCACCCCAAGAGGCTTGTCTGTTCACCCGCCGGGACAGGTGGGGGCTGGGAGCTGAGGCTCCGGATTCAGAGGTCAGATCCCAGGGAGAGGATTGGGGTTGGCTGCCTGAACCCAGCCTGAAGGAGGCTAGTGCACCACAGCTAGCCGGGAGGGAATGCAGGAAAAAGTCTGGAGCTGCCGAAGAGGCAAGAGACTTTTGCTTGCCTCTTTGTTTCATGGTGCATGAGGAGAGGGGATTAAGAGCGCCACTTAAAGGAGATCCAGAGGCTGGTGTGAGCTGCGGCTATCAGCGCGGACCCCAGAGATGGGCACGAGATGCTAAGGCTGCTGCTGAAGCCACCAAGAAGCCTGTGTGCAGGCCCTGTGCAGCCCACCACTGCGAGGGTCCCGTGATCCAGGGACAACTTCCCCGAGAGAACACATGGCACACCTCAGGCTGTTGCAACGTCACTGCGGGCTCTGCTGCTGCAGGCACACTCTGCACTCCATACCCCTCTCTCTCCCCAGCCTGAGTGAGCCAGAGCCCCCTAATCAGCTGCTCCTTTAACCGGTCCTGTCTGAGGGAAAAACAGACGCCCTCAGGCAACCTACACACAGAGGCAGGGCCAAATCCAAAGCTGAACCCCAAAAGCTGTGTGTACAAAGAAGAGAAAGGGAAATTTCTCCCAGCAGCCTCAGGAGCAGCAGATTAAATCTACACAATCAACTTCATGTACCCTGCATCTGTGGACTACCTGAATAGGTAACGAATCATCCCAAATTGAAGAGGTGGACGTTGGGAGCAACGATATATATATATATATATATATATTTCCCTTTTTCTCTTTTTCTGAGTGTGTATGTGTATGCGTCTGTGTGTGATTTTGCCTGTGTAGCTTTGCTTTTACCATTTGTCCTAGGGTTATGTCTGTCTAGTTTTGTTCTTTTCAGTATAGTTTTTAGTGATTGTTATCATTCATGCATTTGATTTTTTGGTTTGGTTGCTCTCTTCTTCCTTTCTTTCTTTTTTTATTTTATTATGTTTAATTTTTTTTAATAAGTATTTTTTATTTTAATAACTTTATTTTATTTAATCATCTTCTTTATTTCTTTCTTTTTTTCTCCCTTTTATTCTGAGCTTGTTGATGCCAGGCATCAGGGCTGTGCCTCTGAGGTTGGAGAGCCAAGTTCAGGACATTGGTCCACAACAGACCTCCCAGCTCCACATGATATAAAATGGGGAAAATCACCCAGAGATCTCCATCTCAACGCGAAGAGCAAGCTCCAATCTATGACCATGAAGCTACAGTGCTGGACACCCTATGCTAAACAGCTAGCAAGAAAAGAACACAACCCCATCCATTAGCAGACAGGCTGCCTAAATTCATAATAAGGCCACAGACATCCCAAAACACATCACCAGACATGGACCTGCCCACCAGAAAGAAAAGAGCCAGCCTCATCAATCAGAAAACAAGCACTCGTCCCCTCCACCAGGAAGCCTACAAAACCCACTGAACCAAACTTAATCACTAGGGGCGACACCAAAATCAATGAGAATTAGGAACCTGCAGTCTGTGAAAAGGAGACCCCAAACACGGTAAGTTAAGCAAAATGAGAACACAAAGAAACACACAGCAGGTGAAGGAGCAACGTAAAAACCCACCAGACCTAACAAATGAAGAGGAAATATGCAGTCTACCTGAAAAAGAATTCAGAATAATGATAGTAAAGATGATCCAATATCTTGGAAATAGATTGGAGAAAATACAAGAAACATTTAAAAAGGACCTAGAGAAACAACAGAGCAAACAAACAGTGATGAACAACACAATTAACAAAATTAAAATTTCTCTAGAAGGGATCAATAGCATAATAACTGAGGCAGAACAACGGATAAGTGACCTGGAAGGTAAAACAGTGGAAATAACTACTGCAGAGCAGAATAAAGAATGAAAATAATTGAGGACAGTCTCAGAGACTTCTGGGACAACATTAAATGCACCAACATTCAAATTAGAGGGGTACCAGAAGAAGAAGAGAAAAAGAAAGAGATTGAGAAAATATTTGAAGAGATTATCATTGAAAAGTTCCCTAATACGGGAAAGGAAATATTTAATCGAGTCCAGGAAGAACAGAGTCCCATACAGGATAAATTCAAGGAGAAAGGGATTCCCTGGTGGCACAGTGGTTGAGAGTCCACCTGCCAATGCAGGGGACATGGGTTCGTGCCCCGGACTGGGAGGATCCCACATGCCACGGAGCGGCTGGGCCCGTGAGCCATGGCCATTGAGCCTGCGCGTCCGGAGCCTGTGCTCCACAACGGGAGAGGCCACGGCAGTGAGAGGCCCGCATACAGCAAGAAAAAAAAAAAAAATCAAGGAGAAACAAACCAAGACACCTATTAATTAAGCTATCAAAAATTAAATACAAAGAAAAAATATTAAAAACAGCAACGGGAATAAAAACCAAACAAATAACATACAAGGGAATCCCCATAAAGTTAATAGCTGATCTTTCAGCAGAAATTCTGCATGCCAGAAGGGAGTCACAAGATACATTTAAAGTGATGAAGGGAAAAGACCTACAACCAAGATGACTCTACCCAGCAAGGATCTCATTCAGATTTGAAGGAGAAATTAAAAACTTTACAGACAAGCAAAAGCTAAGAGAATTCAGCACCACCAAACCAGCTTTACAACAAATGCTAAAGGAACATCTCTAGTCAGGAAACACAAGAGAAGGAAAAGACCTACAATAACAAACTCAAAACAATTAAGAAAATGGTAATAGGAACATACATATCAATAATTACCTTAAATATAAATGAATTAAATGCTCCAACCAAAAGACATAGACTGGCTGAATGGATACAAAAAAAAAAAAAAAAAAGACCCGTATATATGCTGTCTACAAGAGACCCACTTCAGACCCAGGGACACATACAGACAGAAAGTGAGGGGAAGGAAAAAGATATTCCATGCAAATGGAAATCAAAGGAAAGCTGGAGTAGCAATTCTCATTTCAGACAACATAGACTTTAAAACAGACTATTTCAAGGGACAAAGAAGGACACTACATAATGATCAAGTGATCAATCCAAAAAGAAGATATAACAATTGTAAATATTTATGCACCCAATATAGGAGCACCCCAATACATAAGGCAAATACTAACAGCCATAAAAGGGGAAATTGACAGCAACACAATCATAGTAGGGGAATTTAACACCCCACTTTCACCAATGGACACATCATCCAAAGTGAAAATGAATAAAAAACAAAAGCTTTAAATGATACATTAAACAAATTGGACTTAATTGATATTTATAGGACATTCCATCCAAAAATAACAGAACACACATTCTTCTCAAGTGCTCATGGAACATTCTCCAGGATAGATCATATCTTGGGTCACAAAACAACCCTTGGTAAATTTAAGAAAATTGAAATGGTATCAAATATCTTTTCCAAGCACAGCGCTATGAGACTAGATATCAATTACAGGAAAAAAATCTGTAAAAAATACAAACACTTGGAGGCTAAACAATACACTACTTAATAACCAAGAGTTCACTAAAGAAATCAAAGAGGAAATCAAAACATACATAGAAACAAATGAAAACACGATAACCTAAAACCTATGGGATGCAGCAAAAGCAGTTCTAAGAGGGAAGTGTATAGCAATGCAATCCTACCTTAAGAAACAAGGAACATCTCAAATAAACAACCTAACTTTACACCTAAAGCAATTAGAGAAAGAGGAGCAAAATAATCCCAAATTTAGCAGAAGGAAAGAAATCATAAAGATCAGATCAGAAATAAATGAAAACAAAATGAAGAAAATGATACCAAACATCAATAAAACTAAAAGCTGTTTCTTTGAGATGATAAACAAAATTGAGAAACCATTAGTCAGACTCATCAAGGAAAAAAAGGGAGAAGACTCAAATCAATAGAATTATAAATGAAAAAGTAGAAGCAACAACTGATACTGCCGAAATACAAAGGATCATTAGAGATTACTACAAGCAACTGTATGCCAATAAAATGGACAACCTGGAAGAAATGGACAAATTCTTAGAAATGTACAACCTTCTGAGACTGAATCAGGAAGAAATAGAAAATATGAACAGACCAATCACAAGCACTGAAATTGAAACTGTGATTAAAAGTCTTCCAACAAACAAAAGCCCAGGACCAGATGGCTTCACAGGCCAATTCTATCAAACATTTAGAGAAGAGGTAACACTTATCCTTCTCAAACTCTTCCAAAATATTGCAGCGGGAGGAACACTCCCAAACTCATACTCCGTGGCCACTATCACTGTGTTACCAAAACCAGATGAACATGTCACAAAGAAAGAAAACTACAGGCCAATATCACTGATGAACATAGATGCAAAAATCCTAAACCAAATACTAGCAAACAGAATCCAACAGCACATTAAAAGGATCATACACCATGATCAAGTGGGGTTTATCCCAAGAATGGAAAGATTCTTCAATATACGCAAATCAATCAATGTGATACACCATATTAACAAATTGAAGGAGAAAAACCATATGATCATCTCAATAGATGCAGAGAAAGTTTTTGACAAAATTCAACACCAATTTGTGATAAAAACCCTCCAGAAAGTAAGCATAGAGGGAACTTACCTCAACATAATACAGGCAATATATGGCAAACCCACAGCCAACATCATCCTCAATGGTGAAAAACTGATTTCCACTAAGATCAGGAACAAGGCAAGGTTGCACACTCTTACCACTATTATTCAACATAGTTTTGGAAGTTCTAGCCACAGCAATCAGAGAAGAAAAAAAAAAATTAAAGGAAACCAAATCGGAAAAGAAGAAGTAAAACTGTCACTTTTTGCAGATGACATGATACTATACATAGAGAAACCTAAAGATGCTACCAGACTACTACTAGAGCTAATCAATGAATTTGGTAAAGTAACAGGAAACAAAATTAATGCACAGAAATCTCTTGCATTCCTATACAAAAATGATGCAAAATCTGAAAGTGAAATTAAGAAAACACTCCCATTTATCATTGCAACAAAAAGAATAAAATATCTTGGAATAAACCTACCTAAGGAGACAAAAGACCTGTATGTAGAAAATTATGACACTTTTGAAAGAAATAAAAGATGATACAAATAGATGGAGAGATATACCATGTTCTTAGATTGGAGGAATCAACATTGTGAAAATGACTATACTATACAAAGCAATCTACAGCTTCAATGCAATCCCTATCAAACTACCACTGGCATTTTTCACAGGACTAGTACAAAAAAATTCACATTTGTATGGAAACTCAAAAGACCCCGAATAGCCAAAGCAATCTTGAGAATGAAAAACAGAGCTGGAGGAATCAGGTTTCCTGACTTCAGACTATACTACAAAGCTACAGTAATCAAGACAGTATGGTACTGGCACAAAAACAGAAATATAGATCAGTGGAACAGGCTAGAAAGCCCAGAGTAAATCCACGCACATATGGTCACCTTATCTTTGATAAAGGAGGCAAGAATATACAGTGGAGAAATGACAGCATCTTCAGTAAGTGGTTCTGGGAAAACTGGACAGCTGCATGTAAAAGAATGAAATTAGAACACTCCCTAACACAATACACAAAAATAAACTCAAAATGTAATAAAGACTTAAATGTAAAGCCAGACACTATCAAATTCTCAGAGGAAAACATAGGCAGAACGCTCTATGACATAAATCACAGCAAGATCCTTTTTGACCCACCTCCTAGAGAAGTGGAAATAAAAACAAAAATAAACAAATGGGACCTAATGAAATTAAAAATCTTTTGCACAGAAAAGGAAACCATAAAAAAGATGAAACAACTCTCAGAATGGGAGAAAATGTTTGCAAATGAAGCAGCTGACAAAGGATTAATCTGCAAAATTTACAAGCAGCTCATGCAGCTGAATATTTAAAAAAACAAACAACCCAATCCAAAAATGGGCAGACCTAAACAGACATTTCTCCCTAGAAGATATACAGATTGCCAACAAACACATGAAAGAATGCTGAACATCACTAATCATTAAATTAATTCAACTCAAAACTACAATGAGGTATCACCTCACAGCACTCAGAATGGCCATCATCAAAAAATCTACAAACAATAAATGCTGGAGAGGGTGTGGAGAAATGGGTACCCTCTTGCCTGTTGGTGGGAATGTAAATTGATACAGCCACTATGGAGAACAGTATGGAGGTTCCTTAAAATACTAAAAATAGAACTACCATGCGACCCAGTAATCCCAGTACTGGGCATATACCCTGAGAAAACCATAATTCAAAAAGACTCAGGTACCACAATGCTCATTGCAGCTCCATTTACAATAGCCAAAACATGGAAGCAACTGAAGTGTCCATCAACAGATGAATGGATAAAGAAGATGTGGCACAGATACACAATGGAATATTACTCAGCCATAAAAAGAAGCGAAATTGAGTTATTTGTAGTGAGGTGGATGGACCTAGAGTCTGTCATACAGTGTGAAGTAAGTCAGAAACAGAAAAACAAATACCATATGCTAACACATATATATGGAATCTAAAAAAAAAAAAAAAGGTCACGAAGAACCTAGGGGCAAGACGGGAATAAAGACACAGGCTTACTAGAGAATGGACTTGAGGATACGCGGAAGGGGAAGGGTAAGCTGGGACAAAGTAAGAGAGTGACATGGACATGTATACACTACTGAATGTCAAATGGATAGCTAGTGGGAAGCAACTGCATAGCACAGGGAGATCAGCTCAATGCTTTGTAACCACCTAGAAGGGTGGGATATGGAGGGTTGGTGGGAGGGAGATGAAGAGGGAAGAGATGTGGGGATATATGTATATGTATAACTGGTTCAGTTTGTTATAAAGCAGGTACTAGCACACCATTGTAAAGCAATTATACTCCAATGAAGATGTTAAAAAATATATCATATTAGTTATATTATAACCCCCATTGACTGATAAAGCAGAATGGATGAACATATCAGACTTGACTTTACAGAGCCCAGTAGGCCTCAAAGTGTAATTCTGAGACTTTGATGGCTTTTACTTGTAATATGGAAATTTTAGCCTACCTATGCCTTAATTGTTATGTTTAATGTGTATGATATTGTTATATAATAAGAAATATATATTTGGTCTTCACCCCTGGTTCCTGGCACAGAGCATCAAAACCTTTGAATTTCTTTAGTGATGGGGTTAGAGGAAAGTTCTTTGTTATTCATAATAAGCCCCTTTCAACTATACCTGGCTTTAAGTTAATAAGGTGCCTCTTGGTGGGCCCCTAGATAGCTTCAGGATGGAGGCTGGATCTCAGAGGAACCAGCCATGTGAGTAGAGGATTAGAACTTTCAGCTCTTCCTACCTGACTTCCAGGGAGGCTAAATAGGCTGAAGATTGTGTTAATCCCCAGTGGCCAATGATTTACCCAGTCCATGAATTGATATCTCCATAAAAACCTAGACAGCAGAATTGGAGAACTTCCAGGCTGGTGAACGTGTTGAGGTGCAGGGGGAATGGTTCACTCAGAAAGGGCAGGGAAGCTCTGTGCCCCTTCCCCCATGCCTTACCCTATACGTACATCTCTTCTGTTTGGCTGTTCATGAATTATATCCTTTGTAATAAACCAGTAATAGTAAATAAACTGTTTTTCTGAATTTTGTAAGCCGTTCTAGCAAACTATGGAACCTGAGGAGGCAGTTGTGGGAACTCCTGGTTTATACTCATTTTGTCAGAAGTATAGGATGTCCAGGATTTGCAACTGACATCTGAAGTGGTGGTGGTGGGGGCAATCTTGTGGGATTGAATCTTTAACTTGTGGGGGTCTCTTCTAACTCCAGGTAGTTAGGGTCAGAATTGAATTGAATTGTAAGATACTCAGTGGTGTCTGGAAAGTTGTTGAATTGATTGATTTGGAAGAAAACCTCCACAGTTTGGGTGTCAAAAGTGCTGTGAGTAGGAAGTGATCTTAAGAGATATAAATAAAAAGACTTGAGATGATGGAAAATACAGAGCCCCAAATCATTATTTGGTGTCATAAAACACAAATTTAGCCTTTAGAGAATTCAGATTATTAAGAAAAACTTGCCCATTAGAAGACTCTGCAAACATAGCCAAAATGTATAGACATTAGTCCTGATACTCAATATTATTAAGTAGCAAAATATGGTTCATTTTTCCCCTTACTTCTAGATTTACTCAGAGGAAAAGTAGAGGACATCTTTAAAAAGAAAATAAAGTTTAGCTCTAATTGGGGCTCTGGTCAGAATAACAAAATAGTTAATTTTTTCACTGATTTTGTTCATTTCAGATTTTAAAAAAGCATTGTTTTGGTAAATGTGTTTTACTGGATATTTGTTAGTTAAAAGTGGTTGTGAGTTCATGGCTGAAATGAATATTACAACACTTGGGGATTTTAATTTTAAAATTTCAGATAGGTTCCATAACTCCCTCAGGCAGGTTTTCTTGGTCTGAGTATAGCACTAACAGGGCTATTATCAGAACATACTGATAATAAAGTAAAATCACTCAACTCATTAAAGGAAAAGTGCAGATGTCCATTATTAATGATGAGGACAGGGGACAATAATCATGAAAGCTCTGAAGCTTAAAAATAAGTATCAAAATGGCTGTAGTGTTAATTAGAGACATAGATTATATCCACATAAACAAAACTTCAGATAAAGAATAGAAACAAAACAAAATCATTGTTGATTGTTTTAACCACATCATTCCATCTGGATAATAGACTGACTTTTGTAATTTTCTTGATAATTCCAAATTAGTGAGTTTGATTTAAGAATACCTACCATCTGGGGCTTCCCTGGTGGGGCAGTGGTTAAGAGTCCGCCTGCTGATGCACGGGACACGGGTTAGTGCCCCGGTCCGGGAAGATCCCACATGCCGCGGAGCGGCTAGGCCCGTGAGCCATGGCTGCTGAGCCTGCGCGTCCGGAGCCTGTGCTCCGCAATGGGAGAGGCCACAACAGTGAGAGGCCCGCGTACTGCAAAAAAAAAAAGAATACGTACCATCGCTTTATAACTTACCTGTAAATAAAAAAAAAAGAAAGGAAAAGAATATCTACCAGTTTCCTTTCTCACAGAGTTGGAGCTTAATTAGAATCCTTCAGAGGAATTAACAGAAAACCACAAAGCTTTTTAACACAAAATTTTAGGTTAAAGCTTTTTCAGAAAAAGAAATTAAAGTAGAGGACCCATGATTTCTTAGCCATAACACTTTTACTAATATCTAGGTGAACTTATTAAAACAAAATAGAACAAAGGACAATAATAAAAACAATCCACATTATTTTCCCAATTAGGTAAATGTATATATCATTATTATTATTTTAAAAGTCATATTTGCCATCTCATATATATGTACAATGCTTCTGTCAGCATTGTCTGGACAAGGTAACCTAAATTCCCACTGCTTTAATGCATATTTGCACTGTCAGTTGGTGTTCTCACAGACCATGAAGTTGAACATTAGGCCCTAAAAATATCCAGATGCAAAGAAATAAAAATGTTGAAACATTAGGGGCATGGGGGAAGTTTTTATTTTATAAATGTAATTCGAACAAGCTAATTTTACCCCAAAAGGCACAAAATAGACTTAAAAATAAATAAAATTTTAAAAGAGCAAATTAAGGAGGAAATTCATTCCTCTTATTATTGAACTCTTTTTGAAAATAAAATATTCTACATCAGATCATTAATAGAAATATAGGTTTGGATGTGTCTGTTATGTAATATTATAGGTAGAGACTTTGCCCACCACCCATTTTAAAGCAAAATAGAGTTTTGCACTGAAAAATCATCAATAAAATGTTCAAAACCTGATCTTACATTTCGCTTTAAAATGCATAAATTCTATAAAAGAAAGGCAAAATGTCAGCAGGAAAAGCAGTCATTAATGTCTTTACTGGTCTAAGTTTTCTCCTTTCTGGATGAGAACATACAAATCAGAGTCATCCTCAATTTTAAAAAAAAAGGAAAAGGAAAAGAAAAAAAGAAAGTTTAAGAAATTCCAAACTTTCACTTCACCTATTGAATAGGGTTTAATGCCACTCTACCCTGGGTAGAAAAACAACATATTCAGGGAAATGCTTTTCTGAACTTCCCTTATCTACCTAAAGACAGATCCTCCAAAAGGAACCCAATTGTCATAAATTCCCTGCCAGGGAATTTCATCAAGCAGGGAAAATTGTCTCTTACTACAGAAGAGGAAACTAGAAGTTGACACCACACTCAGACAAACTTTGTCACAAACTATCATACCTCCCATCTATTCTTCTAATGGCCAATTCATCTTTCCTGAAACTCATTTACTCTCCCCTAGGTTGCCTACAGCCTCCTTCCCTTCCATTATTAAGAGGCTATATAAGCTCTTGAATCTCATCACTTTTCGGGGTATTCAGTTTTTTTTCCCATGCTGTCCCCGTGCACATAAATATTAAAAAATAATAAATTTGTATACCTTTTCTCCTGTTAACCTGCTTATTGTCACTTTATTTCATAGATCTGGCTATCAAACCTAGGTGGGTAGAGGGAAAGTCTTTCCTCCTCTGCGTATACAAACTATTATCATTTCAAAATACGATTTTTTGTATTAAGTCCTAAAAATCCAATGTGTGGATTATACCTGTGAATGAAAAATATTTCCTGCGAAATCAGTAAACAAAGGATGTTGCTATGAAGCCATCACATTATAGCTGCCCGGACGAGTGAGCTCTGAGGGAACTCAGGATGGAGACAAATGGGTTTCCCCTGCCAAGCCCTCAGCCACTACAGTCACCCCCAACTGTGCACCCTGAGGAAATTCAGGATAGAGAAAATCAGGACACTGGCCCCAGATAGCTGAGGTGCATATCAAATGAATGATTTCAGTGAGCCCAGACTCTTGCATCTTTGCATACATGGAAAAGCACTAAATTTCTTAACTTGAGATATCGAATTTTCTTTAATTAACAGTAAGCTTTTGATGATCTAACTACCTGGTCTTTGTTGCAAGACTCCTATGTATCCTGTCTCCCCCACGCCCCCCTTGTCTCTTTGGAACAGTCTCTCAGAGTTATCTGAGATGCTTCATCCTGGGCTTGAAGTCCTGAGAATATCCACTGAATAAAACATAATTCTCAAGTTTTTGGTTGTATAATTTTTTAGCCAGCAGACTTATAGCACATCTCAACTTGGACTAGCCACATTTCAAGTCTCAATAACCACACGTGGCTATTGGCTGCCATATTGAAGAGCACAGATCTAGAGCAATCTGCTTAAAATTCAGTGCTGTCCCATGATGCCTATGTGATTTAGAGTCTTCACTAATGTTCAGTTTCCTCATCTATAAAATGAGAATAATAAAATTCTTCATCAACTTGACATGAGGATTAAAGAAATTCTGTAGGTAAAGTACTTATCACACCACCTGGCAAAAAAAAAAAAAGCTAGATTTTTAAAAAATAATTCTATAGTCGTGTTTTGTTTTTCCAATCCCAGTATAAGATTATAGCAGTACTCAACACTATTTTATGTATGTATGTATGTATGTATGTATTTATAGTATTAGTTTCAGGGGTACAACATAGTGACTCAAAATTTTTATAGATTATACTCTATTTATAATTATTATAAAATATTGGATATATTCCCTGTGATGTGAACTAAATCCTCATTTGTTTTATACAGAGTAGTATGTACCTCAATAAATGTTAGATTTTTGTAGCTATTGTTGTATTAAAAAGGAAGAGCTAATGATATAACTGAATGTGTTGTGAGGAGGTCAGAAATATTTTCTTACAAACTGAGGAAACCAAGTTTTGATTGCAGGTTAATCTTTAATCAAAGAACAGGGAATCCTCACACTCCATGTTAAAAATTATGCTTATAATATTAAGCCAATTTGGAATAAGCAAAAAAAATCACTAATGTCTCCAATGGAAAATTTTTCATTGTTTAGAGCACACCTTCTGAGCTTTCTGAGTCTAGCAGTCGAGCATTTCATTGTCTCTGAGCTATTTTACAACTCTGCAAACTGTAGATAACTGATAGCATTGCAAAATAATTCTTGTTCTTAGACATGCAAATAAATTCTTTCTGGTGGAGGTTCAATTGACTCTTCCCCTCTCTTCCCATGGGAAAAAGTCAGTTTTGCATCAATTTGTAAATTTCTACATTTCTGTTTTTTTTTTTTAACATCTTTATTGGAGTATAATTGCTTTCCAATGGTGTGTTAGTTTCTGCTTTATAACAAAGTGAATCAGCTATACATATACATATATCCCCATATCTCCTACCTCCTGCGTCTTGCTCTCACCCTCCCTATCCCACCCCTCTAGGTGGTCACAAAGCACCGAGTTGATCTCCCTGTGCTATGTGGCTGCTTCCCACTAGCTATCTATTTTATATTTGCTTTTTCTACATTTCTTCACTAAGGAAAGTTTACTCCATATAAATTTGTGCTTTTTCGAATTTTCATTTGAACATATTGTAACATTTACCTGATTTCCTCATTAATAATTAGTTAAATAAAATGTTTAATATGTGTTCATTTTGTATCTTTATGAGAGTCTTGGTTATACCCCTTTTGGATAATTATCCTTTAACATAGTTATCTAGCATTATATTATCAGATTTATAAGAACGACCATGAGCTCTGTCTACAAATTTGCACTTGCCATCTACCTCTACAAGGATTAAATCATGTGCTGCTGCAGCTACTGTCTTTCAATAACCCCTGAAAGGAGTTCAGGGTGGAGAGCAGAAATGAGGCACTCTGTGTTCTGGGAAAAACTGGCAGAACAGGTCTTCAGATATTTTCAGGAGCTGATTTTATGAGCCCAATTCTTGTATCTCCTCATATCTAGAAAAGCACTAATATCCTTCATGGTGATGACTGCTCCTCGTGACTAGAAGAAACCTGCAAAAAAATGTGTGCTTGATCGTATGTACTCCCCCTTCACCATAATCACATATATACTGACATTCCCGCCTACTTCTTTGGAGCAGTTTCTCAGAGCAATTTGAAATTCTGTCTCCCAGGCTATAGTCCTCATTTTGCTCCAAATAAAGCTTAACCCACAACTCTCATGTTGTGCACTTTTTTTTTGGTCAACAGCTGAATAAAACTTCCCTAAACTTTAAAGAATTAGGGTTCCCTCTTTTCTATTCTTGATTTTGGTTGTGATAATACATGGTTAGAATCTTTCTGTGAAAGGTTCTGCGACACAAATAGTGTATAAGCTTTGCCTTTGCAAACACCACAGAACAGGGGGAAATAAATAAATGATTATGAAACAAATTAGTGTTCCGACATAAGTGTGTACAAGTTGCTGGAAGTCATTAGCTGGCAGAAGTGATGGGTGGAGGTGTTCAGGAGATGCTTCACTTGAGGCAGAAGTATTTGAACTAAGATGGGAAGCTGAAAATGAAATCTTAGGGTGAAAAAAATGAGAGCAAGTTCATTTTGGGCACATGGTGTGATGTATGTGAATCTTGTATTTCTTCTTTCTCCCTGATTTTAGAGCTAAATTGATTAATTAAGAAAATGTCTCCATAAGATTCTTTTGCTTTTATGGCCTAAATGCATAAATCTGACAAGTTCATATAACCTTTTATAGCAATTCAAAACTATTAGGGCTATTTCTTCTGACTTGCATCAGGCTGAATAAACATAGTCTGATCAAGTGGAAATTTGTTATGGTGTCTTTCTCTGCTTTTTAAAGTAATCAAAACAGAGTTCTTGAAACCTGAGTGTCTCACCTGTGCTGCCTAATGGCTCATTTATTTTGTTTATCTTGCTTTTGGGAAAATCAGAGGTAGCTTGACATTTGCATTGCTAATAAATTGCTTGCAAGTTACACTGGTAGTTCACTTGGTCTAGATCAGGGACTTATGTTTGAACAGGGTTATCTGGCCATTGCTGTTATGATTACATATCTTCAAAGAGTCATGCTTTCTCATGTAAAACAAAGAATGTTGTCCACCATCTTGTTCTACAAGAATTGAGAAATTAGTCACTGTAGTCACCGACCTACTGCACACCCTAGAAAAGAATTCAGGAAAAAGATTAAGAATAAGACACTCTGTGCTCTGGGAAAACTAACAGATCAGGCCCTCAGAGAGTTAGATATATTCAGGAGAAATTTTTAGGTACCCAAAGTTTTGCATCTTCTCATACTTAGAAAAGCACTAAAATTATTAACTGAGATATCTGATCCTTGTAACTAGCAGTAATCTTTCAGTGAGATCTTGACTTTACTACATATAGTGGCTCCTCTCCTATCTCTTCAGTTTTTCAGAGCTATCTGAGAGGCTGCCTCCCAGGCTATAGTGCTCAGTAAGACACTAAATAAACTCAGTTCACAGCTCTTACATTGCAAGTTTTCTTTTCCAAGTTGACACATATAAGGGGTGTGGGTGTGTATGTATGTGTGTGTATATATATATATATATATGTCCCTTATATATGACAGATCATAGTATCCATCTTCATAATTTTCTTCTTCATTCTAAGTCCTTATGGTACCAGGTCTATAAAACATCTCATTTGCACATCTCATTGTTGGATTAGTCATTCTGTTTGGCTTCTGTATTCCAAAAACTGACATGCTGGTAGATATTATCATCTAACTGATTAACCAAGAAGGAAATCCAGGATACTATTTTAATCTATTCTGTCTCTTCTGTCTTATTCAATCAATCACCAAATTCAAAACTTGAATTTTGATTCAAATTTTCATCTGAATTAGTCTTCTTTATTCCCAAGGTCTGTGATCCAGTTTATCCCTTCATCATAATTCACATAGATTTTAATTTATTAAGTCTTTCCCCTATCTTTAGTCTATCTCTTCTCTAACTATCCTGTAAACTCGTGCTTCCCAATTATTTTTACTTCATGGATCTTGTAGAAAAAGTAAATTTGTAAAGCATACTAGGATAAAATAATGGACTGCTCATTTGGTAGTGACTGGCTCAGGAGGCTAAATCCATCCTAAAGACTGAGTAGAATACATATTTCAAAAGACTTACAACCTTGAAGACACAACAGTGTACTGCTCTATGTTATTGGGAAGCTCTTTGGAGGGATTCAGTACAGGTGTCCCCAAGATGTGCCATTTTGATATGTAGATCATTTTGAGCTAAAGGAAATCTAAATCCTGCAGGCTAAAGATAAACTACTGCCCCTCCCTTAACTACCTAGAAGAATTTAAATTTGAAACTTTTCCCAGAAAAAGAATTATTACCAAAGATAAATTTTATATACCATTGTGTATTGGCAATGGTAATTATACCATTAAGTATACACAAAACAACGGTATAGTTACCAAATATCTGCCCTTCTTGTCATCCTGTGAATGACTCTCCTGTCCTTGAAGCTCCAGGCTTCTAACCCATTCTTTAGCTCAGGATTGCATATATATCTCATTTTACTTTTCTGTCTTTGAACCTGTTATGTATTGTGTTGGCCAAAAAGTTCGTTCGTTTTTTTCCATAGGATGTTATGGAAAAACCTGAATGAAAATTTTGGCCAATCCAAATGTGGGGGTCTCTGAACTTCTCATGTGTGTGGGGTTCCCATACTTAGAAAATTAAATTCAATTTTCTCTGGTTGATATGTATCATGTCAATTTGATTATTAGACCAGGTGAAAGAACCTTTGAAAGGTAGAGAAAAATTCTTTCATCCCTACATCTACTATAAACTAACACCAAGTTAATTATTTAATTACATTTCTACTATATACATTCAAAAATACTATATTGATTCTCCATTGCTAGCAGGATAAAATTCAAATTTGTCATTTTATATTCAAGGCTTCTCACAATCAACTGAAGTACATTTTCTAGCACTATTTTTCATTTGCGTCCTAGAAGAATGCTTTGAAACAATTATCTTGATCTTCTCTCTTTCTCATAAAACCTTCACAATTTCTTCTTTGCTCTGAATGCTCTCCATAATTCCAACTACATATCAGAAGATCTATCCCTGGGCCACAGAAAAGAAATGTCAACCACATCTTCATAATCTAAAATTGAAAAAAATATATAACTTCAAAACCAGATGCAAGATTTTTAAGTAATAAGACATGTTTAGATAAGAGAGTAAGCTAGTTGAGATAGAAAGAAATGGAAGAGAAAAACAAAACTATTAGACATGAAAACCTAAGGAGAAACAATGTGAATAAAGATGTAGTAAGCATTAATAACCAACTATTCAATACTCAATGTGACAGTGACTGTTCTAAGTGGCACACATCTAAGTTAACCTTTATAATAACCTTATTAAGTAAATACTATCATTATTGTCATGATATGCATGAGAAAAATAAAGCCCAGAGATTAAGTAAGCTGGTGAAAAGAAACAAAGTATAGGTCATTGAAAACTGTCATAAAGAAACATTTAAAAATAGTGGAAGAGAATAAAAAGATTAAAATGATTGATATAAGTAGAAAACTGTGAAGGGCCTGAGATTTTAACATTCTTGCAAGTTAACAATTTGGTTGTCCTGTCAGTTTTGTGGATGCTTGCAGAAAGCACAAGATTCCTGGTTCAGAGACAAAGGACATAATTACTTACAGCCTAGCAAGCAGTATGAGCTTTATATTTCTCTTACTTTGACCCAGAAGTCCCTGGAGTGGTTTAGGAGCATGTTGTAAATGCTTTGGGTTTGCAGAACATCTGAAGAATCTTGAATTTAAGTAATCCCAATCTTTTAAAATGGAAACTGCTTGCTCCAGAGGGAGACATTATTCTTATTAGACTAGACAGAAAGCAAATCTCTACAAAAGGAAATTTAATTCCTTTGCTCCTAATACATGCAGAAAAATAAGAGATCCTTGGAGAATTGACTCTCAGTAGTAAGAGAATGTTTACTATGGATGATGAAGGTTATACATTATACTCAATAGTATTACAGAAGGAGAGAAACAACAAATGAGACAGAAAAAATATTAAAATATATGAAGTAAGAAAGCCTTCCTTAAAAAAAATCATAGACTCAAGGGAGATCCAAAGTTGCAGCAATTATAGGACAAATTGAAAACATTGCTAAACAAAAAACTATGATTCTTTATTGGGCCTTTAAGCAGAAAAGCAGGTTGAATTCAGGGAGAAAAATCACACTAGCATCTACCTAACTCACGGAAACCTCATAAAGCCAGAGGGTACTAAAGTAATATCCACAAAAGCAGAATTAAAATGTATGGGCAAAATATTTATATCCTGCAATTAAAAACTATACATATAAAGACCTATCCTTCTCAAACGCTTCCAAAAGATTGAAGAGGAGGGAAGACTCCCAAAGTTATTCTATGAAGCCACCATCACCATGACACAAAAACCAGACAAAGACACTACCAAAAAAATAAATTACAGGCCAATAACTTTGATGAATATTGATGCAAAAATTCTCAACAAAATATTAGCAAACTGAATCCAATAACACATAAAGAGAATCATACACCATGATCAACTTGGGTTTATTCCAGGGTCGCAAGGATGGCTCAACATATACAACTCAATCAATGTGGTACACCACATCAACAAAAGAAAAGACAAAACCATAAGATGACCTCAATAGATGCAGAAAAGGCATTTCATAAAATTCAACATCCATTTATGATAAAAACCCTTGCCAAAGTGGGTGTAGAGAGAACATATCTCAACACAATAAAAACAATTTATGACAAATACACAGCAAACATAATACTCAATGATGAAAAGCTGAAAGCCTTCCTGCTAAATTCTAGAAGAAGATAAGGATGCCCACTTTCACCAATTCTATTCAACATAGTATTGTAAGTCTTAGCCACAGGAATCAGACACGAAAAAGAAATAAATGGTATTCAAATCAGAAGGGAAAAGGCACAATTGTCATTATATTTAAGTGACATGATACTCTATATAGAGAAACAAAGATTCCACATAAAAACTATTAGAACTAATAAATGAATTCAGCAAGGTAGCAAGATACAAGATTCATATACAGAAATATGTTGCATTTCATTATCATAAAGAGAATGTAATAAAACAATCCTGTTTAAAATCACATTAAAACTACCTAGGAATAAACATAACCAAGGAGGTAAAAAACTTCTATGCTGAGAACTATGAAACACTGATAAAGGATATCAAAGATAATTCAAGAAAATGGAAAGATATTCCATGTTCTTGGATCAGAAGAATTAATATAGTTTAAAAGACCATACTAAACAAGCAATCTACATATTTAATGTGATCCCTATCAAACCACCCATGACATTTTTCACAGAACTAGAACAAATAATCCTAAAATTTACAAGGAACCACAAAAGACCCAGAACTACGAAAACAATCCTGAGTAAAATGAACAAAGGTGGAGGCATAACCCTACCAGACTTCAGACAATATTACAAAGCTACCATAATCAAAATAGGGTGGTATTTACACAAAAGAGAGATATAGATCAGTGGAGTGGAATAGAGAGCCCAAAAATAAACCCACACACCTTCAATCAACCTTTGACAAAGGAGGCAAGACTATAACAAAGAAGAAAAGAGATCCTCTTCAGCAGGTGGTGTTGGGAAAGCTGAACAGCTGTATGTAAATTAAAGAATTTAGAATATTCCCTCCACACTGTACACAAAAATAAACTGAAAATGACTTAAAGACTTAAATATAAGACATGATACCATAAAACTTCTAGAAGAGAACAAAGGCAAAACATTCTTTGACAGAAATCTTTGCAAGGGACTTCCCTGGTGGTACAGTGGTTAAGAATCTGCCTGCCAATGCAGGGGACATGGGTTTAAGCTCTGGTCCAGGAAGATCTGACATGCTGTGGAGCCACTAAGACCATGCTCCACAACTACCGAGCCTGCACTCTAGAGCCTGCAAGCCACAACTACTGAGCCCACATGCCACAACTACTGAAGCCTGTGTGCCTAGATCCTGTGCTCTGCAACAAGAAAAGCCACCGCAGTGAGAAGCCTGTGCACCCCAACAAAGAGTAGACCCTGCTGGCCGCAACTAGAGAAAACCCGTGCACAGCAATGAAGACAAAACACAGTCAAAAATAAATAAATAAATAACAGAAATTCTAGCAATATTTTTTAGGTCAGTCTCCCAAGGCAATAGAAATAAAAGAAAAGAAAGGGGGGGACCTAATCAAACTTATAAGTTCTTGCACAACAAGGGAAACCATAAACAAAATGAAAAGACAACTTAAGGACTGGGAGAAAATATTTGCAAATGATATGACCATTAAGGGCTTAATTTCCAAAATATACAAACAGCACATACAACTCAACATCAAGAAACAAGAACAACAAAAGAACAATAAAAAATAATGGGTAGGACACCTAAAGAGATATTTCTCCAAAGATGACAGATGGACAACTGGCACATGAAAAGATGCTCAACATTGCTAATTATTAGATAAATGCAAATGAAAACTACAATGAGGTATTAAATATTATGAGTAATAATATTGTGGCTATGATGGAGATTCTTTATTCTTAGGAGATACACTAAAGTATTTAGTATGAAGCATCATTATGCCCAAAAATAAATAAATAAATAAAGATAGAACAAAAAATATAGATAAAGCAAAGTGATAGCATATTATTTGTGAATCTAAGTGAAGACTACATGACTGTTCAATGGTCTATTATTTT
The DNA here is from genome assembly GCF_059928025.1 of Delphinapterus leucas. Classification (NCBI taxonomy): domain Eukaryota; kingdom Metazoa; phylum Chordata; class Mammalia; order Artiodactyla; family Monodontidae; genus Delphinapterus; species Delphinapterus leucas. Next base: position 54,029,149 of record NC_143145.1, read on the forward strand.
TTAAAAAAATCAAGCAAAGTAAAGGTTAAATGAAAAGGAAAATACACCAGGCAAACACAAAGAAAAACATCAGAAAGGTTGACCTCAAGACAAGCATAATCAGCAAGATAAAGGGTTCCAAGGAAGCTCTGCCATCAATCTTAACGTACCACAGCATAGCATAACATTCATAAAGCAAATGCTGCAGGAAATAGAAAGAAATACAATAATACAACAAATGAAGTGGTCAAAAAATACTTAGGAGTATAGAAAGAAAATAGATTATGAATTAAGTACCTTTAATAAACATACCAAATTTACACCCTGAATTCAGAGAGTAAAGCTTCTTGGAAACTGCATTTGCAAAATTTGAAGAAATATTAGTCCTCAATATCAATAAATTCCAATACTAAAAATAGTACAGACCATGAATGAATAAAAATAGAAATAAACATCAAAAATAGGAACCTAAAAGTTAGGAAGACAAAATAACACATGAAAAACCTCTCTGTTAAACAACTTTTGTTTCAGCAGAGATACAAAACAGAAATTTAGAAATATCTAGAGAATAAGGATAGTGAAAGCACTGGGTATCATATTTTATGGTATATCACTAAATATCTGTTCAGAGAAAAATAAAACCATTAGCATACACATTACTAAAATATAATATCTCTTGCAAGCATACAATAGAGTTGACTAAAATTCATTTATAAACCATGAGGAAATTCAGAAACAAGGTCAGTTACAAAAATAACATACAAAAATTTACAAGTTTTTCTATTTACAAACAGTAACCTATTAGGAAACAAAAAATATATTGTTTTAAATAGAGCCAAACAACATAAAATAAATAAGAATAGGTTTAATAAGGAATGTGTAGAACCTCTATGAAGAAAACATAATTTATTATTTTACTGAATGGAGGTATGGAGTATATGGAAAAACATTTCTTGTTCTTGAATACGAAGACTTCACATTGTACTGATGTTGATTCCTTCTCTATTAACCTGTGAATTCAATGTTATCTAACATGACAAGAGGGGTCACATTTCACTTTACATGTTTCTGTTTTGCCTTGAATATTTACAGATAAATGAATAGTTACTATACTTCCAAATGAGGAATAAAAAGTAAAACAAAATGAAAACAATGGAATCTTGAAGGACTTTTTAGGTGTGAACAAATGTCATAGCTAATAACTAATGCTTATGAAGTGTTTACCGTGTTCCAAATTCTGTTCTAGGTGCCTTAAATGGACGAATTTATGTAATGCAGAGGCATTACCAGTTTTCATATGGTAAATCACAAACTATGAGAATGATTATTATACCAAATATTCATACCACTCTACCCTTATCATTTTTATGCGTTAGAAGTATTAGATAGAACCTTACATACAAAATATGCTCATAAACTGTCATTGTGTTAAAAAGTAACATAGGCATTTTAAGTCAATTATACTTCAAGAACAACCAAATACACTCATAGAAAAAAAGATCAGATTTGTGTTTACTGAAAGTGGAGAGGGGGTGAGAGTAGGGGGAATTGGATGAAGACATTCAAAAGGTACAAACATCCAGTTATAGGACAAATAAGTACTAGGGATGTAATGTACAGCATAATTAATATAATTAAGTTTGCTGAGTGTTATATATGAAAGTTCTTAAGAGAGTAAATCCTAATAAATCCTAAGAATTCTCATCACAAGGAAAAAAATTTTTTCAATTTCTTTAATTTTGTATCTATGTGAGATAATGGATGCTCGCTAAATTTAAAGTGGTAATCATTTCATGATGTATCTAAGTCAAATCACAATGCTGTACACCTTAAACTTATACAGTGCTGTATGTCACTTATATCTCAATAAAACTGGAGGAAAAAATTAAATAATTAATCAAAAACTTTAGCATTTCAGGTTAACTTAATTAAAACTTAATGTTTTTTGTTTGTTTTAGATTCTTGTATGAAATTTAAATAGGAAACACTTTTAGGTAACATCCATGCACAGTCATGGATAGTTATTGTCCAAAAGAGGGTAAGAGCCAAGTTATAAAAGATACCTCTAGTGGTCATGAGGATAAAGAATGTGGGGCCTGGGGAGGACTGATAGTAGAGATGAGAAGGAAACAAAGGAAAATGTCATTACTTCGGTCTTGCTGTTGTAATCTAGTATTCCCATAGGTAATTAGAATAAACAATTATTTAATTTGAAGTCAACATCTCAAAATACATTGAAGAGATTGGATGCAAGTGTTTTTTTATTTCTCAGAAACAATCTTGATCAGTGGAAAGACTTAGGGGCTGGTTGGAAATACTGAAAACTGGTTTCTAATCCTAGGCCCATCTCTGAGGAACCTTGAACAAATTATTCTCTGCATGCTTCCTTCTTAATCAAACATGAGGGAATTTACTCTGCAGATATGTGAAACCATGAGAATTTACCTACAGAGTAATTTTGCAATATTGAATGAATAAATATAAAACCTAATGCCTTCCTCACATACAGTTCAGTCACAATGTCAATTTTAAATGGCCATTTGATTTGATCTGTCATGGACCATTTTCTATATTCTTTTCTACATTTATATTTCCATTTGAGAGAATAAAATTGAAAGTGGCAACTTAAAATAAATTATTTGAAGTAAATACTTTGTGGGGTTTGGCTATATTATCATCTCATATTTCAACTTTAATTTACTGCAATTAGAAATGTTTATCTCTTTCCTCATTTTTTTTGCCAAAACATTTGTTAGGACTCAGAAACAAATTATGTACTTTAAGGGAATGGTGTAAAATTTATGAACTAATTTCTATGGTACCAGTTGAAGTCCATGGGTAAGAGGCCATTCAAGAATTAAAAGAGGGGGAGACCTTCAAGATGGCAGAAGAGTAAGATGTGGAGATCACCTTCTTCTCCACAAATACATCAGAAATACATCTACATGTGGAACAACTCCTACAGAAAACATACTGAACACTGGCAAAAGACCTCAGACCTCCCAAAAAGAAAGAAACTCCCCACGTACCTGGGTAGGGAAAAAGAAAAAAACAGAGGCAAAAGAATAGGTATGGGACCTGCACCAGTGGGAGGGAACTGTGAAGGAGGAAAAGTTTCCACACACTAAGAAGCCCCTTCACTGGCAGAGACAGGGGCTTGGCAGGGGGATTAGCTTCAGAGCCACAGAGGAGAGCACAGCAACAGGAGTGCAGAGAGGAAAGTGAAGAGATTCCCACACAGAGAATCGGTGCTGACCAACACTAACCATCTGGAGAGGGTTCTTTGCTCACCCGCCAGGGCGAGTGGGGGCTGGGAGCTGAGGCTTGGGCTTCGGAGGTCAGAACTCAAGGAGAGGACTGGGGTTGGCTGTGTGAACACAGTCTGAAGGGGGTTAGTGCGTCACAGCTGGCCAGGAGGCATTCCGGGAAAAAGTTTGGAACTGCCGAAGAGGCAAGAGACATTTTCTTGCCCCTTTGTTTCACAGTGCATGAGGGGAGGGAATTCAGAGCACCACCTAAATGAGTTCCAGAAATGGGCGTGAGCTTCAGCTATCAACAAGGACCACAAAGATGGACATGAGATGCTAAGGCTGCTCTTGCAACTACCAAGAAACCTGTGTGCAAGCACAGGTCACTATCCACACATCCCCTCCTGGGAGCCTGTACAGCCCACCACTGCCAGTGTCCTGTGATCCAGGGACAGCTCCCAGGAGAACACATGACACCCCTCAGGCTGCTGAAATGTCATGACAGCCTCTGCCACCACAGGCTCCTGCCACATTCCATATCCTTCCCTCCCCCTGGGCCTGAGTGAGCCATAGCCCCCTAATCAGATGCTACTTTAACCCCCGTCCTGTCTGGGCTGGGAACAGATGCCCTCAGGTGACCTACAGGCAAAGGGGGGCCAAATCTAAACCAGAACCAAAGGAGCTGTGCAAAGAAAGATGAAAAAGGGAAATATCTCCCCGCAATTTCAGAAAGAGAAGATTAAACCTCCACAATCAACTTGATAGACCCTACATCTGTGGAATACATGAATAGACAATGAATCATCCCAAATTGAGGTAGTGGACATTGGGAGCAACAATATATATATATTTTTTTCCTTTTTCTCTTTTTCAGTGTGTAAGTGTATGTTTCTGTGTGTGATTTTGGCTGTATAGATTAGCTTTTACCATTTGTCCTAAAGTTCTGTCTGTCCTTTTTTTTTTTTATATTCTTTACCACTTGTTATCATTGGTGGATTTGTTTTCTGGTTTGGTTGCTCTCTTCTTTCTTTCATTCTTTCCTTTTGTTAAAATTATCTTTAAAGATTTTTATTTTTAATAATTATTTTTTATTTAAATAACTTTGTTTTTTTATTTTTAAAATTTCTTTCTTTCTTTTTTCTCACTTTTATTCTGAGCTGTGTGGATAACAGGGCCTTGGTGCTCCGGTCAGGTGTCAAGCCTGTGCCTCTGAGGTGGGAGAGCTGAGTTCTGGACATTCTCCACCAGAGACCTCCCAGTTCCACGTAATATCAAATGGAGAAAATCTCCCAGAGATCTCCATCTCAACGCCAAGACACAGCTCCAATCAATGACCACCAAGCTACAGTGCTGGACATCCATGACAAACAACTAGCAAAAGAGGAACACAACCACACCCATTAGCAGAGAGGCTACCTAATATCATAATAAGGTCACAGACACCCCCCAAAACACCACTGGACGTGGTTCTGCCCACCAGAAAGACAAGATCCAGCCTCATGCACCAGAACACAGGCACTAGTCCCTCCACCAGGAAGCCTACACAACCCACTGAATGAACCTTAGCCACTGGGGGCAAATGCCAAAAACAACAGGAACTACAACCCAGCAGCCCGTGAAAAGGAGACCCCAAACATAGTAAGTTAAGCAAAATGAGAAGACAGAGAAACAAACAGCAGATGAAGGAGCAAGGTAAAAACCCAACAGAACAAACAAATGAAGAGGAAGTAGGCAGTGTACCTGAAAAAGAATTCAGACTAATGATAGTAAAGATGATCCAAAATCTTGGAAATAGAATGGGGAAAATACAAGAAACATTGAACAAGCACCTAGAAGAACTAAGGAGCACACAACCATGATGAACAACACAATAAATGAAATTTAAAATTCTGTAGAAGGAATCAATAGCAGAATAACTGTGGCAGAAGAATGAATAAGTGACCTCGAAGATAAAATAGTGGAAATAACTACTGCAGAACAGAATAAAGAAAAAAGAATGAAAAGAATTGAGGACAGTCTCAGAGACTTCTGGGACAACATTAAATGAACCAGCATTCGAATTATAGGGGTACCAGAAGAAGAAGAGAAAAAGAAAGGGATTGAGAAAATATTTGAAGAGATTATATTTGAAAACTTCCCTAATATGGGAAAGAAAATAGTTAGTCAAGTCCAGAAAGCACAGAGAGTCCCATACAGGATAAATACAAGGAGAAACACACGAAGACACATATTAATTAAATTAGCAAAAATTAAATAAAAAGAAAAAATATTAAAAGCACTAAGGGAAAAGCAACAAATAACATACAAGAAAATCCCCATAAGGTTAACAGCTGATCTTTCAGCAGAAACATTGCAAGCTAGAAGGGAGTGGCAGGACATATTTAAAGTGATGAAAGGAAAAAACATACAACCAAGATGACTCTACCCAGCAAGGATCTCACTCAGATTCAACAGAGAAGTTAAAATATATACAGACGAGAAAAAGTTAAGAGAATTCAACACCTCCAAAACAGCATTACAACAAATGCTAAAGGAACTTCTCTAGGAGGAAACACAACAGAAGGAAAAGAAAAGAGCTACAATAACAAACCAAAAGCAATTAAGAAAATTGTAATAGGAACATACATATCAAAAACCACCTTAAATGTTAATGGATTAAATGTTCCAACCAAAAGACATAGACTGGCTGAATGGATACAAAAATGAGACCAGTATATATGCTGTCTAGAAGAGACCCACTTTAGACCTAGGGACAAATACAGACTGAATGTGAGCGGATGGAAAATAATATACTATGCAAATGGAAATCAAAAGAAATCTGGAGCAACAATTCTTACATCATACAAAATGGACTTTAAATGAAAGACTATTACAAGAGACAAAGAGAGACACTACATAATGATCAAAAGATCAACCCAAGAAGAAGATATAACAATTGTAAATATTTATGCACCAAACATAGGAACACCTCGAAACATAAGGCAAATGCTAACAGCCATAAAAGGGGAAATCTACAGTAACACATTCATAGTAGGGGATTTAACACCCCACTTTCACCAATGGATACATCATCCAAAACGAAAATAAAAAAGGAAAGACAAGCTTTAAATTATATATTAAACAAGATGGGCTTAATTGATATTTATAAGGCATTCTATCCAAAAACAACAGAATACACTTTATTCTCAAGTTCTCATGGAACATTGTCCAGGATAGATCATATCTTGGCTCACAAATCAAGCCTTGGTAAATTTAAGAAAATTGAAATTGTATCAACTATCTTTTCTGACCACAATGCAATGAAACTAGATACCAATTACATGAAAAAATCTGTAAAAAGTACAAACACATGGAGGCTAAACAATACACTACTTAATAACCAAGAGCTCACTGAAGAATTCAAAGAGAAAATCAAAAAATACCTAAAAATAAATGACAAGGAAAACATGATGATCAAAACCTATGAGATGCAGCAAAAACAGTTCTAAGAGGGAAGTATATAGCAATACAATCTTACCTCAAGAAACAAGAAACATCTAAAAGAAACAACCTAACCTTACAAATAAAGCAATTATAGAAAGATAAACAAAAAAAGCCAAAGTGAGAAGAGGAAAGAAATCATAAAGGTTAGATCAGAAATAAATTAAAAAGAAATGAAGGAAACAATAGCAACCATCAATAAAAGTAAAAGCTGGTTCTTTGAGAAGATAAACAAAATTGATAAACCACTAGCCAGACTCATCAAGAATAAAAGGGAGAAGACTCAAATCAATAGAATTAGAAATGAAATAGGAGAAGTAACAACAGACACTGCAGAAATACAAAGGATCATTAGAGATTACTACAAGCAACTCTATGCCAATAAAATGGACAACCTGGAAGAAATGGACCAATTTTTAGAAAAGCACAACCTTCTGAGACTGAACGAGGAAGAAATAGAAACTATAAACATACCAATCACAAGCACTGAAATTGAAACTGTGATTAAAAATCTTCCAACAAACAAAAGCCCAGGACCAGATGGCTTCACAGGTGAATTCTATCAAACATTTAGAGAAGAGCTAACACTTAACTTTCTCAAACTCTTCCAAAATATAGCAGAGGGAGGAAGAATGCCAAACTCATTCTATGAGGCCACCATCACCCTGATACCAAAACCATACAAAGATGTCAGAAAGAAAGAAAACTACAGGTCAATATCACTGATGAACATAGATGCAAAAATCCTAAACCAAATACTAGCAAACAGAATCCAAGAGCACATTCAAAGGATCATACACCATGAAAAAGTGAGGTTTATCCCTGGAATGCTAGGATTCTTCAATATACGCAAATCAATCAATGTGATGCACCATGTCAACAAATTGAAGAATAAAAACCATATGTTCATCTCAATAGATGCAGTAAAAGCTTTTGACAAAATTCAACAACAATTTATGATAAAGACCCTCCAGAAAGTAGGCATAGAGGGAACTTATCTCAACATAATAAAGGTCAACATCATTCTCAATGATGAAAAACTAAAACCATTTCCAATAAGATCAGGAAAAGACAATGTTGCCAATCTAACCACTATTATTCAACATAGTTTTGGAAGTTTTAGCCACAGAAATCAGAGAAGAAAAAAATATAAAAGGAATCCAAATCAGAAAAGAAGAAGTAAAGCTGTCACTGTTTGCAGATGACATGACACTACACATAGAGAATCCTAAAGATGCTATCAGAAAACTGCTAGGGCTAATCAATGAATTTGGTAAAGTAGCAGGATACAAAATTAAATGCACAGAAATCTCTGGCATTCCTATACACTAATGATGAAGAATCTGAAAGTGAAATCAAGAAAACACTCTCATTTACCATTGCAAAAAATAGAATAAAATACCTAAGAATAAACCTAGCTAAGGAGAAAAAAGAGCTGTGCAGAAAACTAAAAGATGTTGATGAAAGAAATTAAAGATGATACAAACAAATGGAGAGATATACCATGTTTTTGGATTGGAAGAATCAACATTATGAAAATGACTATACTACCCAAAGTAATCTACAGATTCAATGCAATCCCTGGCATTTTACTACTGGCCTTTTTCACAGAACTAGAACAAAAAAGTTCAGTATTGTGTGGAAACACAAAAGACCCCGAAGAGCCAAAGCAATCTTGAGGAAAAAAATAAAAATGGAGCTGGAGCAATCAGGCTTCCTGACTTCAGACTATACTACAAAGATACAGTAATCAAAGAATGGTATTGGCACAAAAACAGAAATATAGATGAATGGAACAGGATAGAGAGCCCAGAGATAAACCCACACAAAACTATATCACCTTAGTTTTGATAAAGGTGGCAGGAATATACAGTCAAGAAAAGACAGCCTCTTCAATAAGTGGTGCTGGGAGAACTGGACAGCTACATGTAAAAGAATGATATTAGAACACTCCCTAACAACATACACAAAAATAAACTCAAAATGGATTAATGTCCTAAATGTAAGGCCAGACACTATAAAACTGTTAGGGGAAAACATAGGCAGAACGCCCTATGACATCAATCACAACAAAATCCTTTTTGACTCACCTCCTAGAGAAATGGAAATAAAAACAAAAATAGAAAAATGGGACTTAATGAAACTTAAAAGCTTTTGCACAGCAAAGGAAACCATAAACAAGCTGAAAAGACAGCCCTCAGAATGGGAGAAAATAATTGCAAATGAAACAACTGCCAAAGGATAAATATCCAAAATATACAAGCAGCTCATGCAGTGCAATAAGAAAAGAAACAAAAAACCCAATCCAAAAATCGGCAGAAGATCTAAATGGACATTTCTCCAAAGAAGATATACAGATTGCCAACAAACACATGAAAAAATGTTCAACATCAGTAATCATTAGAGAAAGGCAAATCAAAACTACAATGAGGTATCACCTCACACCAGTCAGAATGGCTATCAACAAAAAATCTACAAAAAATAAATGCTGGAGAGGGTGTGGAGAAGAGGGAACCCTCTTGCACTCTTGGTGGGAATGTAAATTTATACAGCCACTATGAAGAACAGCATGGAGTTTCCTAATAAACTAAAAATAGAATTACCATAAGTCCCAGCAATCGCACTACTGGACATATACCCTGAGAAAACCATAATTCAAAAAGACTCATGTACCACAATGTTCATTGCAGCTCTATTTACAATAGCCAGGACATGGAAGCAACCTAAGTGTCCATCGACAGATGAGTGGATAAAGAACATGTGGCACATATATACAATGGAATATTACTCAGCCATAAAACGAAACCAAATTGAGTCATTTGTAGTGAGTTGGATGGACCTAGAGTTTGTCATACAGAGTGAATTAAGTCAGAAAGAGGTAAACAAATACTGTATGCCAACACATTTATATGGAATCTAAAAAGAAAAAAAAAATGGTTATGAAGAACGTAGGGCCAGGATGGGAATAAAGACACAGACTTACTAGAGAATGGACTTGAGGACACAGGGAGGGGGAAGTGTAAGTTAGGAAAAAGTGAGAGAGTGGCATGGACATATATATACACTATCAAATGTAAAATATCTAGTGTGAAGCAGCCACATAGCAGAGGGAGATCAGTTTGATGCTTTGTGACCACCTAGAGGTGAGTGGGATAGGGAGAGTGTGAGGGGACAGAGATGCAAGAGGGAAGAGATATGGTGATACATGTATATGTATAGCTGATTCACTTTGTTATAAAGCAGAATGTAACACACCATTGTAAAGAAATTATACTCCAATAAAGATATTTAAAAAAAAAGAATTAAAATAGAACTTCAAGATGGCAGAAGGTAAGAGGTGGAGATCACCTTCTTCCCACAAATACATCAGAAATTCAACTACATGTGGAAGAATTCCTATAGAACATCTGCTGAACACTGGCAGAAGACCTCAGGCTTCCCAAATGGCAATAAAATCCCCACATACCTGTGTAGGGCAAAAGAAAACAAAAAACAAACAAACAAAAAACCCAAAGACAATAGAATAGGGATTGTACCTGTACATCTGGGAGAGAGATGTGAAGGATCAAAAGTTTGCACCTACTAGGAAGCCCCTTCAGTGATAGAGACGGGGAGGGGGCAGCAGGAGAACTACAGAGCCATGGAAGAGTGCGCAAAGTGGAGAGTTTCCCACACAGAGGATTGGTGCCAACCAGCACTCACCAGCCTGAGATGCCTGTCTGCTCACCCACCGTGGTGGGTGGTATCTGGGAGCTGAGGGTCAGGCTTCAGATATCAGATCCCATGGAGACTGTGTTTGGCTGTGTGAAGACAGCCTGAGGGGGCTAGTGTTCCACAGCTAGCCAGAAGGGAGTCCAGAAAAATGTCTGGACCTGTAGAAGAGGCAAGAGACCATTGTTTTGGGGTGCGTGAAGAGAGGGGATTCCTTCCCCATCTGCCCACAGAAGGCAGAGTGCCACCTAAATTAGCTCCAGAGACGGGTATGAGCCACTGTTATCAGCTTGGACCCCAGAGACAGGCATGAAACACTAATGCTGCTGCAGCCATCAACGATCCTGTGTGCAAGCATGGGACCCTATCCACACTGCCCCCCCGATAGCCTGTTCAGCCTGACAGTGCCAGGGTCCTGTGATCCAGGGACCACTTCCCTTGGAGAACACATGGCATGCCTCAGGCTATTGCAACATGACAGTGGTCTCTGCCACCGCAGGCCAGACCACCATTCCAATTATGACTACTGTACCCCTCGCTCCCCATGGCATGAGTGACCCAGAGCCGCCTAATCAGCTGCTGCTTTAAGCCCCTCATGCCTGGGCTGGAATCAGTTGCCTGAGTGTGACCTACATGCAGAGGTAAAGGTGGGGACAAAACCAAAGGTGAATACCAGGAGATGCGTGAACAAAGAAGAGAAGGGGAAATTTCTCCATGCAGCCTAAGGAGCAGTGGATTAAATCCCCACAATCAATTTATGTACCCTGCATCTCTGGAATACTTGAATAGACAATGAATCATCCCAAAAATGAGGCGGTGGAAATTTGGGAGCAACTGTAGACCTGGGATTTGCTGGCTGCTACTGATTTGTTTCTAATATTTATGTTTATCTCAGTTTAGTTTTTAGTGCTTGTAATCATTGGTATATTTGTTTACTAGTTTGGATGCTCTCTTCTTTTTAATTTAATTATTATTTTTTCTTTAATTATTATAATTTCTTATGTTAGTAACTTTTAAATTTATTTATTTTCTATTTTATTTAATTTCTTCCTTTTTCTCTTCTGAGCCATGAGGATGACAGGGTCTTGGTTTTCCAGCATGGTGTCATGCCTGAGCCTCTGAGGTGGGAGAGCCAAATTCAGGACATTTGTCCACCAGATACCTCCCAGTCCCACATAATATCAATTGGCAAGAACTCTCCCAGAGATCTCCAGCTGAATGTTAAGACCCAGCTCCACACAACAGCCAGCAAGTTCCAATGCTGGATGCCCCATGATAAAGAAGTTGTAAGACAGGAACACCACACCAAATATTAGCAGGGAGGCTGTCTAAAATCATACTAAGTTCACAGACATTCCAAAACACACCACAGGACATGTCCCTGCCCACCAGAAAGACAAGATCCAGCCTCAAACACCAGAACACAGGCAACAATCCCCTCCGCCAGGAATCCTACACAACCCACTAAACCCACCTCACCCACTGGGGACAGAAACTGAAAACAACAGGAACTATGAACCTGCAGCCTTCAAAAAGGAGACCCCAAACACAGTAAGTTAAACAAAATGAGAAGACAGAGAAACACACAACAGATGAAGGAGCAAGGTGAAAACTCACCAGACCAAACAAATGAAGACGAAACAGACAGTCTACCTGAAAAAAAACTCAGAGTAATAGTAGTAAAGATATCAAAAATCTTGGAAATAGAATGGGGAAAATACAAGAAATGTTTAGCAAGGACCTAGAAGAACTAAAGAGCAAACAAACAATTATGAACAACAAAATAAATGAAATTTAAAAAATTCTCTAGAAGGCAATAGCAGAAAAACTAAGGCCAAAGAACAGATAAGTGACCTGGAAGATAAAAGAGTGGAAATAACTTCCACATAACAGAATAAAGAAAAAAGAATGAAAAGAATTAAGAACAGTCTCAAAGACCTCTATGACAGCATTAAATGCACCAACTTTTGAATTATAGGGGTCCCAGAAGAAGAGAAAAAGTAAGGGTGTGAGAAATTATTTGAAGAGATTTTCTAGAAAACTTCCCTAACATGAGAAAGGAAATAGTTAATGAAGTCCCGGAAATGCAAAGAGTCCCATACAGGAAAAATCCAAGGAGAAACATGCCAAGACACATACTAATCAAACTATCAATAATTAAATACAAAGAAAAAATATTAAAGCAGAAAGGGAAAAGCAACAAATAACATAAAAGGGAATCCCCATAAGGTTAACAAGTGATCTTTCAGCAGAAACTCTGCAAGCCAGAAGGGAGTGGCAGGACATATTTAAAGTGATGAAAGGGACAAACATACAACCAAGATTACTCTAGCCAGCAAGGATCTCATTCAGATTTGACAGAGAAATTAAAACCTTTACACACAAGCAAAAGTTAAGAGAATTCAGCACCACAAAACCAGCTTTACAACAAATGCTAAATGAGCTTCTCTAGACAGAAAACACAAGAAAAGGAAAAGACCGAAAAGGACAAACTCAAAACAATTATGAAAATGGTAATAGGAACATACATATCAATAATTACCTTAAATGTAAATGGATTAAATGCTCCAACCAAAAGACAGAGTCTGGATGAATGGATATAAAAACAAGACCCATATATATGTTGCCTACAAGAGACCCAATTCATACCTAGAGTCACATACATACTGAAAGTGAGGGGAAGGAAAAAGATATTCCATACAAATGGAAATCAAAAGAAAGTTGGAGCAGCACTTCTCATATCAGACAAAATATACTGTAAAATAAAGACTATCACAAGAGACAAAGAAGGACACTACATGATGATCAAGGGATCAATATAAGAAGATATAACAATTGTAAATATTTATGCACCCAATATAGGAGTACCTCAATACATAAGACAAATGCTAACAGCCATAAAAGAGGAAACCAACAGTAGCACAATAATAGTAGGGGACCTTAACACCCCACTTTCACCAATGGGCACATCATCCAAAATGAAATAAATAAGGAAACACAATGACACATTAGACAACATGGACTTAATTTATATTAATTGGTATTTATAGGAATTTCCAGCTGAAAAAAACAGAATACACTTTCTTCTCAAGTGTTCAAGGAACATTCTCCAGGATAGATCATATCTTGGTTCACAAATCAAGCCTTGGTAAATTTAAGAAAATTGAAATCATATCAAGTATCTTTTCCTACCACAATGCTATGAGAGTAGATATGAATTACAGGAAAAAACTGTAAAAAATACGAACGCATAGAGATTAAACAATACACTACTAAACAACCAAGAGATCACTGAAGAAATCAAAGAGGCAATCAAAAAATACCTAGAAACAAATGACAATGAAAACACGATGATGCAAACCTTTAGGATGCAGCCAGAGCAGATCTAAGAGGGAAGTTTATAGCAATGCAATCCTACATCAAAAAACAAAAAAGCAAAAAGTCTCAAATAAACAACCTAAACTTACACTTAAAGCAATTAGAGAAAGAAGAAGAAGAAGAAGAAGAACAACAACAAAAAAACCAAAGTTAGTAAAAGGAAATAAATCTCAGATCAGAAATAAATGTAAAAGAATTGAAGGAAACTATAGCAAATATCAAAAAAACTAAAAGCTTCTTCTTTGGGTAGTGAAAGAAAATTGATAAAGCACTAGCCAAACTCATCAGGAATAAAAGGGAGAAGACTCACATCAACAGAATTAGAAATGGAAAATGAGAAGTAACAACTTACACTGCAGAAATACAAAGAATCATGAGGGTTTAGTACAAGCAACTATATTTCAAAAAAACTTGGCAGAAATGGACCAATTCTTAGAAAAGCACAACCTTCTGAGACTGAACCAGGAAGAAATAGAAAATATAGACAGACCAATCACAAGCACTGGAATTGAAACTGTGATTTAAAATTTTCAAACAAACAAAAGCCAGGACAAGATGGCTTCACAGGCAAATTCTATCAAACATTTAGAGAATACCTAACACCAATCCTTCTTAAACTCTTCCAAAATATAGCAGAGGAACACTCCCAAACTCATTCTACGAGGCCACCATCACCCTGATACCAAAACCAGACAAGGATGCCACAAAGAAAGGAAACTACAGGCCAATATCACTGATGAACATAGATGAAAAATCCTCAACACAATACTAGCAAACAGAACCCAGCAGCACATTAAAAGGATCATACACAATGATCGAGTGCAGTTTATCTCAGAGTGCAAGGATTCTTCAATATACGCAAATCAATAAAGGTGATACACCATATAAACCAACTGAAGGATAAAAAAAACATATGATAATCTCAATAGATGCAGAAAAATCTTTCGACAAAATTCAACATGGATTTATGATAAAATCTCTCCAGAAAGTAGGCATAGAGGGAACCTACCTTAACATAATAAAGGCCATATCTGACAAACTAAAAGCCAACATCATTCTCAATGGTGAAAATTTGAGACCATTTCCTCTAAAACCAGGAAGAAGACAAGGTTGCCAATGCTAACCACTATTATTCAACATAGTTTTGGAAGTTTTAGCCACAGAAATCAGAGAAGAAAAAGAAATAAAATGAATCCAAGTGGGAAAGAAGGAATCAAACTGTCACTGTTTGCAGACGACATGATACTATACATAGAGAATCCTAAAGATGCTACGAGAAAACTACTAGAGCTAATCAATGAATTTGGTAATGTAGCAGGATACAAAATTAATGCACAGAAATCTCTTGCATTCCTACACACTAACGATGAAAAATCTGAAAGAGAAATTAAGGAAACATTCCCATTTACCACTGCAACAAAAAGAATAAAATTCCTAGGAGTAAACCTATCTAAGTAGACAAAAGACCTGTATGCAGAAAACTATAGCACACTGATGAAAAAAATTAAAGACGACACAAACAGATGGAGAGATATACCATGTTGTAAGATTGGAAGAATCAACATTGTGAAAATGACTATACTACCCAAAGCAATCTACAGATTCAATGCAATCCCTATCAAACTACCAATGGCATTTTTCACTGAACTAAAACAAAAAATTTCACAATTTGTATGTAAACTCAAAACACACTGAACAGCCAAAGCAATCTTGAGAAAGAAAAACGGAGGTAGAGGAATCAGTCTCACTGACTTCAGATTATATTAGAAAGCAACAGTAATCAAAACAATATGGTACTGGCACAAAGACAGAAATATAGATCAATGGAACAGGATAGAAAGCCCAGACATAAATCCATGCACATATGGTCACCTTATTTTTGATAAAGGAGGCAAGAGTATACAATGGAGAAAAGGCAGCCTCTTCAATAAGTGGTGCTGGGAAAACTGGACAGCTACATATAAAAGAATGAAATTAGAACACTCCCTAACACCATACACAAAAATAAACTCAAAATGGATTAACGACCTAAATGTAAGGCCAGACACTATAAAACCCTTAGAGGAAAAAACATAGGGAGAACACTCTATGACATAAATCACAGCAAGATCCTTTTTGATCCACTTCCTAGAGAAATGGAAATAAAAACAAAAGTAAACAAATGGAGTCTAATGAAACTTAAAAGCCTTTGCACAGCAAAGAAACCATAAACAAGACCAAAAGACAACCCTCAGAATGGGATAAAATATTTGCATATGAAGCAACTGACAAAGGATTAATCTTCAAAATATACAAGCAGCTCAATATTAAAAAAAGAAATAACTCAATCCATAAATGGGCAGAAGACCTAAATAGACATTTCTCCAAAGAAGATATACAGATTGCCCACAAACACCTGAATGGATGCTCAACATCACTAATTGTTAGAGAAGTGCAAATCAAAACTACAATAAGATATCACCTCACACTGGTAAGAATAGCCATCATCAAAAAATCTACAAAGGGCTTCCCTGGTGGCGCAGTGGTTGAGAGTCCACCTGCCGATGCGGGGGACATGGGTTCGTGCCCCAGCCCGGGAAGATGCCACAGAGCACCTGGGCCCGTGGACCATGGCCGCTGAGCCTGTGCGTCCAGAGCCTGTGCTCCACAATGGGAGAGGCCACAACAGTGAGAGGCCCGCGTACCCAAAGGAAAAAAAAAATCTACAAAGAATAAATGCTGGAGAGGGTGTGGAGAAAGGAACCCTCTTGCACTGTTGGTGGGAATGTAAATTGATACATCCACTATGGAGAGCAGTATGGAAGTTCCTTAAAAAACGAAAAATAGAATTACCATATGACCCAGCAATCACACTACTGGGCACATATCCCGAGAAAACCACCATTCAAAAAGAGTCATGTACCACAATATTCATTGCAGCACTATTTACAATAGTCAGGACATGGAAGCAACCTAAGTGTCCATCAACAGATGAATGGATAAAGAAGATGAGGCACATACACACAGTGGAATATTACTCATCCACAAAAAGAAATGAAATTTTGTTTTTTGTAGTGAGGTGGACGGACCTAGTGTCTCTTATACAGAGTGAAGTAAGTCAGAAAGAGAAAAACAAATACTGTATGCTAACACATATATATGGAATCTATAAAAAAAAAGTTTCTGATGAACCTAGGGGCAGGGCAGGAATAAAGATGCAGTCGTAGAGAATGGACTTGGCACATAAGGGTTGAAGGGTAAGCTGGGACGAAGTGAGATAGTAGCATTGACATATATACACTATCAAATGTAAAATACATAGCCAGTGGGAAGTAGCTGCATAGCACAGGGATATCAGCTCAGTGCTGTGTGACCATGTAGAGTGTTGGGAGTGTGGGCGGGAGATGCAAGAGGAAGGTGTTATGGGGATAAATGTATACATATAGCTGATTCACCTTGTTATACAGGAGAAACTAATAGAACGTTGTAAAGCAATTATACTCCAATAAAGATGTTTAAAAATGAATTAAAATATTATTTATAAATGGATTCGAATCTGGGTATTTTACATCTCTTTTCTTGTGGTCTCTTCAATTCTACCACAATAAGATGCCTTCATATTCTCTTTTAAATCCTTTGAAGCTTTTCTGATTTTGCATTTTGGATAATGCACTTAGCTTCTTTTAGGACACTAAGACAACTGGATACTATGTGTAACAAGCTGACAGGTGTGGTAGCAGTGTGGGTTGCCATGACTTTACTTACATTAAATATATGAATTTGAATTGAGAATCTATATCTGTGTTAAACTATATGTACATTTTAATGGAAACATACACTTTAATATTGGCAGAGCTAATCTTTTGCTAACTAGGTTTTATTAAATAGGTTAAATATGTTTCTAAACTTAAAAAGAGAAAATTAAATACTAAGATATTTTGGGCAGTAAGATATTTTAACTGAATATTTTCATTTTTAATTGTTTTTGATAAATTGAATCTCTGAAAAAAATGTATTGACTAAATTTTGATGAAATTCAATTTGTTTTTTAATCAATGAGTTTCTGAGTTTCAAAATCTTTTACTTCTCCCAAATATAATATATAGATTCTAGATTCTCTAAGTATTTCCAGCTGAGTAAGGGAAAATGGAAAACTGGTAAAAACTACCAATCCACTTTCCACTTGTAGTTTTAAGCTTGTACAGTAACATTCTGATTTTCCCTACTTCATGTTTGTTTCTTTTTGACATTGTTTATGAAAAAAAATTTGGATAAATTCTCACCACTTGATTAAGAAATATGGTCTTTCAGCGACCAACCAATTCTGCCTGATCAGTAAAGGATGCCAGCCTTTTTTGCATGATGAGCAGTGTATAGGTAGTCAGTTGAAAATATCAGGGCTAAACCATCTCACTGGGTTCTCCTGGCATTGAGTAAAACTAGCTCACCTGAACTAGAGGAAGCCCCTTTGACAACTGCCATTATTTCTTTTTCTTATTATCACTGTCTTCCTTCTTCCTTCTATCAGATGTCAGAGGCAAAGACCCAAGAGTATGCAGCAGGATTTAATGGCAACAGATACCAGCTCATATTCACTTCCTTTTTGAAAATATGATTTGTCTTTCATTCAGTCAATACACAATTATAAATGATTTATTGACTACTTTTTTAAAATAATGAATGGTATCTTCTTAGAAACAAAGATTGACTACTTCTTATATGCAACATACCACAGTAGATATTGCAGAGAGGAAGATATGAAAGGTACCTAATTACCCAATTGGTGGGGAGAAAAATACTCTTTTGTTTTCTAAAAAATAGGTGTGACAGATTGTAGCAAGTGTTAATAGAGACAATCAAATTGAATTATGTCGTGACAAGAATATTCTGAATAATCAATTTTGATAGGGCAGCAAGGGAAGACTTCATGTTGGAATTGAGTGTTGGAGGATAAGGATTTCAGTGCTCTTCCAGTCTTAGTGTACACTATGAACAATGATACATGGTTTTGAGATTATCAGAAAAATTATGAGTAGTTGGTCATGATATTTACAGTGAGTGGAAGGCTATGTTTGATAGAGATGCTGAAAGGTAGTTTACAGCCAGATGAAGTGCCTTGAGCTCTATGTGAAGAAATTTGGGGCTGAAAGGGAGGTATTGATCCTGAGGAAAAGATGTGGGAAACAGAGTTCCAAAGAAATGCCTGCTGAATGTAGTGAAATTGTGGGTATAATTGTGGGCAAATATTGTATGAATAGAAATTTCCTTTTTTTCCTGTAATTGGAAGAAAAGCAGAACATGAAGTTTTATGGTCAGCAGACACTGTTGACATCCATCACATATTGACAAATGTTGACTTTAAGGGCTTAGGTCACTGTGCTTCTCTCGCTGAGAGCTTTTGATAGTTCTATAAGAATTTATGTACTGCATGCACAGGGCAGACTGGAATGAGGAATTTCATGCCCTTACGGGCAACTTCAATAAATATGAGATGGGACCAGGTGGATAAACACTCCAGCTTCCCCATTCATTGAAAGAATATTCTAAATAATTTCTCAGTTGATCTCCAGTGGGATTGAGGCCCACTTGCACATAATGGTAATCCATTGCTTAAAGTAAACTTTATTTTTTTCTCTCTTCTTCATCTCATTTCCTCACCCCTTAACTTGCGCTTCCTGAGATCACTACCAAATAAACTATATGCAGCCAAGGCCCTTGTCTCAGTGTTTGCTTTTGGGTTAACCCAAATTAAGATAGTTTGTATTAGTGCCCTAGAGAGCACACCCTCAGGCTAGAATCCTGGAAATGCATCAATTGTCCATCAGATGGTAACAAAGAACAGTATCCTGGTGAATGGGGTGGCTTACAGTAACACAACAATTACTAAAACCCTAACTTCTTGGTGGATTGGGATGATGTACAAGTGGAAGGGGAAGTAATGACTCAGTCAATATCTAGCATGTGGGAAAATGTAGCAGCAATGGTCATTTTATTGATTGTGAAATTGGATGGCTTTTATTAAATATCCTAGGAAATGTAGGAAAAAAAGGAATGGCATGCTCAGGTCACTCAAATACTAACTCAGTGTAGTCTGTTATATTTGGAAGATCCCCATGATAGCATATAAAGAAAGTATTTAAAAGTTGAAATTAGCTGACATTAAAACAAGTCCAATTTCTCTTCTAATTTTCCTCTCCTTGATGCCCTGACAAAACACATGGGTTCTAGAGGTTGGGAAGTATACCCTACAGTAATTCAGAGATGGTCAGATTAGTGAAGATTTTAGGGGTCCAATGAGATCCACCTGGGTCATAGTTTGGGTGGGCACAACAGCAATCCATCATGTGCTTTATCATTTGGAGTCAAGGCTGACTGGATCCAGGATTACATGAAAAAGTGCCAGATGCCTGAACAAGTGGCTCAGTCCTTCATGTTACCCAAACCTGTCAATGCCTCTCTTTCAGCCAACAACTGTTTATTCATGAGTGTTCCTTATGACAAGCTAATAACAGGAAGAAACCCAGACTTAGTCCTTCAATGGGCCTGCTCAATATTTTGGCATGAGCTGAAAAAATAAACTAGTTTTACAATAAAGTCTCCTTTATTATCCTAAAGAGCCGTGGTAAAGGAAATCCTTCTAGTGGGACAGAACTGCAAGAGGAACAATTGATTATCAACTTTGTAAAGAGGGAAAATTTGTCTGATGTAAGGATATACATGTACTCTTGGGCAGAGCTGAAAGGTTTGGTTGTTGATCAGGGCCTCAGGGGAACAACATTGGAGATTAGGGACAGAATAATATGGAGAAAATGTATGTGGATGTATCATTAGGTGTTTGCCCAATGTGTTTAGATGCCCTGTGAAGCCTGCACTGCAGAGGAGGTACTCAATGGCCAGACTGAACAGTATTATTTATGTATCCTTGTTCACCACATTTCTTGCACTATGGGCTTATGAGAAGACAGAATGATAATAATAGAGGTTTAGTATATAAACCCCACAACATGAGCTTCCTGGCATGTCTTTCTTGGTTTCTACTTAATTTAAATCTAAAGTCTTATTAATGTGCTGTAGTATGTGCAGAACACATTTGGCTATGAAGTTTAAAATCTGACCTGCTTTACAGATTTAGAAAAATGTTTTTGTGCCTTAAAGCCTAAGTGTCTTGCTTGTTGACAGAAATTCTTTGCCCATTTTTTTTTTTGCCACAGCTGAGGCTACATATTGAGATCTGTACTCCTGTGTTTGTTAAGACCTCGTTAAACTTAGTTTGGCCCATTTAAAATAACTGCTCACTTTTGGACAAATTTGACCAAACAAAATCAAATTCTTATAGTGTTACCCATACTCACAAAGTCAAAGGCTACAGCTGCTCACCCACATGCACCTGGTAAAAGTCATGTGCACTATAGTATAAACCAGCTGTAAAATGCAATATAGTGTGTTGGCAAAAACTATGTTTGAAAACTTTTATACCCCTGATTGCTAAAGCTCATGGTACAACCATGTATCCTGGACACATAAATTAGTCTCTACAAATGTTATTTTATTTTGCACTTATGAGTCCTTATATATAATTAGCAAATTTCCTGGCTTGAACAATCCAATATTCAAGTTTTATTTTTATTTATTTAACATCTTTATTGGAGTATAATTGTATTACAATGGTGTGTTAGTTTCTTCTGTATAACAAAATGAGTCAGTATACATATAGCCCCATATCCTCTCCCTCTTGCATCTCCCACACACACTCCCTATCCCACCCCTCTAGGTGGTCACAAAGCACCGAGCTGGTCTCCCTGTGCTATGTAGTTGCTCCCCACTAGCTATCTATTTTACATTTGGTAGTGTATATATGTCCATGCCACTCTCTCACTTCCTCCCATCTTACCTTCCTCCTCCCCATGTCCTCAAGTCCATTCTCTACATCTGTGTCCTTATTCCTGTCCTGCCCCTAGGTTCTTCAGAACAATTTTCTTATTTTTTAGATTCCATATATATGTGTTAGCATATGGAATTTGTTTTTCTCTTTCTGACTTACTTCATGCTGTATGACAGACTGTAGGTTCATCCACCTCATTACAAATAACCTAATTTCATTTCATTTATGGCTGAGTAATATTCCATTGTATATATGTGCCACATCTTATCCATTCATTGATCGATGGATACTTAGGTTGTTTCCATGTCCTGGTTACTGTAAATAGTGATGCAATGAACATTGTGTTACATGAGTCTTTTTGAATTATGGTTTTCTCATGGTATATGCCCAGTAGTGGGATTGCTGGGTCGTATGGGAGTTCTATTTTTAGTTTTTAAAGGAACCTTCATACTGTTCTCCATAGTGGCTGTATCAACTTACATTCCCAACAACAATGCAAGAGGGTTCCCTTTTCTCCACACGCTCTCCAGCATTTATTGTTTGTAGATTTTTTGATGATGGCCATTCTGACGGGTGTGAGGTGATACCTCATTGTAATTTTGATTTGTATTTCTCTAATGATTAGTGATGTTGAGCATTCTTTCATGTGTTTGTTGGCAATCTGTACATCTTTGGAGAAACGGCTATTTAGGTCTTCTGCCCATTTTTGTATTAGGTTTTTGTTTTTTTGATATTGAGCTGTGTGAGCCGCTTGTACATTTGGAGATTAATCGTTTGTCAGTTGCTTCATTTGCAAATATTTGCTTCCATTCTGAGGGTTGTCTTTTTGTCTTGTTTATTGTTTCTTTTGCTGTGCAAAAGCTTTTAAGTTTCATTAGGTCCCATTTGTTTTTTTTTAATTTTTTTTATTTCCATTTCTCTAGGAGGTGGGCCAAAAGGATCTTGCTGTGATTTATGTCATAGAGTGTTCTGCCTAAGTTTTCCTCTAAGGGTTTTATAGTGTCTGGCCTTACATTTAGGTCTTTAATACATTTTGAGTTTATTTTTGTGTATAGTGTTAGGGAGTGTTCTAATTTCATTCTTTTACATGTAGCTGTCCAGTTTTCCCAGCACCACTTACTGAAGAAGCTGTCTTTTCTCCATTGTATACTCTTGCCTCCTTTATCAAAGATAAGGTGACCATATGTGCATGGATTTATCTCTGGGCTTTCTATCCTGTTCCATCTATATTTCTGTTTTTGTGCCAGTGCCATATTGTTTGATTACTGTAGCTTTGTAGTATAGTCTGAAATCAGGGAGCCTGATTCCTTCAGCTCTATTTTTCTTTATCAACACAGCTTTGGCTATTCGGGGTCTTTTCTGTTTACATACAAATTGTGAAATTTTTTGTTTCAGTTCTGTGAAAAATGCCATTGGTAGTTTGATAGGGATTGCATTGAATCTGTAGATTGCTTTGGGTAGTATAGTCATTTTCACAATGTTGATTCTTCCAATCTTACAACATGGTATATCTCTCCATCTGTTTGTGTCGTCTTTAATTTTTTTCATCAGTGTGCTATAGTTTTCTGCATACAGGTCTTTTGTCTCCTTTTCTAGGTTTATTCCTAGGTATATTTTTCTAATTTTTGTGGTGGTAAATGGGAGTGTTTCCTTAATTTCTCTTTCAGAGTTTTCATCTTTACTGTAGAGGAGTGCAAGAGACTCCTGTGCATTAATTTTGTATCCTGCTACATTACCAAATTCATTGATTAGTTCTAGTAGTTTTCTGGTAGCATCTTTAGGATTCTCTATGTATAGTATCACATCATCTGCAAACAGTGACAGTTTTATTTCTTCTTTTCCTATTTGGATTCATTTTATTTCTTTTTCTTCTCTGATTGCTGTGGCTAAAACTTCCAAAACTATATTGAATAAGAGTGGTGAGAGTGGGCAACACTGTCTTTTCCTGATCTTAGTGGAAATGGTTTCAGATTTTCACCATTGAGAATGTTGTTGGCTGTGAATTTGTCATATATGGCCTTTATTATGTGGAGGTACATTCCCCCTCTGCCTACTTTCTGGAGTGTTTTTATCATAAATGGGTGTTGAATTTTGTCCAAAGCTATTCCTGCATCTATTGAGAAGATCATATGGTTTTTCTCCATTTGTTAATATGGTTTATCTTGTTGATTGATTTGTGTATATGGAAGAATCCTTGCATTCCTGGGATAAACTTCACTTGATCATGGTGTATGGTCCTTTAATTGTACTGATGGATTCTGTTTGCTAGTATTCTGTTGAGGATTTTTGCATCTATGTTCATCAGTGATATTGGCCTGTAGTTTCCTTTCTTTGTGACATCCTTGTCTGGTTTTGGTATCAGGGTGATGGTGGCCTCGTAGAATGAGTTTGGGAGTGTTCCTCCCTCTGCTATAATTTGGAAGAGTTTGAGAAGGATATGTGTTAGCTCTCCCCTGAATATTTGATAGAATTCACCTGTGAAGCCATCTTGTACAGGGCTTTTTTTTGTTGGAAGATATTTTATCACAGTCTCAATTTCAGTGCTTGTGATTGGTCTGTTTATATTTTATATTTCTTCCTGGTTCAGTCTCGGAAGGTTGTGTTTTTCTATGAATTGGTCCATTTCTTCCAGGTTTTCCATTTTATTGGTATAGAATTGCTTGTAGTAATCTCTCAAGGTCCTTTGTATTTCTGCCATATCAGTTGTTACTTCTTTTTCATTTGTAATTCTATTGATTTGAGTCTTTTCCCTTTTATTCTTGATCAGTCTGGCTAATGGTTTATCAATTTAGTTTATCTTCTCAAAGAACCAGCTTTTACTTTTATTGATCTTAGCTATTGTTTCCTTCATTTCTTTTTCATTTATTTCTCATCTGATCTTTATGACTTCTTTCTTCTGCTTACTTTGGTGTTTCTTTGTTCTTTCTCTAATTTCTTTAGGTGTAAGTTTAGGTTGTTTATTTGTGATGTCTCTTATTTCTTGAGGTAGGATTGTGTTGAGATAAACTTCCCTCTTCAAACTGCTTTTGCAGCATCCCATAGGTTTTCGGTCATCGTGTTTTCACTGTCATTTTTTTCTAGGTATATATTTAATTTCCTTTTGATTTCTTTAGTGATCTCTTGGTTATTTAGTAATGTATTGTTTAGCTTCCATGTGTTTTACTTTTTACAGATATTTTCCTGTAATTGATATCCAGTCTCATAGCATTTTGGTCAGAAAATGTACTTGATATGATATCAATTTTCTTATATTTACCAAGGCTTTATTTATAAACCAAGATATGATCTATCCTGGAGAATGTTCCATGAGCACTTTAGAAGAAAGTGTATTCTGTTGTTCTTGGATGGAATGTCCTCTAAATATCAATTAAGTCTATCTTGTTTAATGTATCATTTAAAGCGTGTGTTTCCTTATTTATTTTCATTTTTGATGGCCTGTCCTTTGGTGAAAGTGTGGAGTTAAAGTCCCCTACTATTATTGTGCTACTGTCGATTTCCCCTTTTATGGCTGTTAACACTTTCCTTATGTATTGAGGTGCTCCTATGTTCGGTGCATAAATATTTACAGTTGTTTTATTTTCTTCTTGGATTGATCGCTTGATCACCATTTAGTGTCCTTCTGTGTCTCTTGTAATATTCTTCATTTTAAAGTCTATTTTGTCTGATATGAGATTGCTACTCCAGCCTTCTTTTGATTTCCATTTGCATGGAATATCCTTTTCCATCCCCTAACTTTCAGTCTGTATGTGTCCTGAGGTCTGAAGTGGGTCTCTTGTAGACAGAATATATATGGGTCTTGTTTTTGTATCCATTCAGCCAGTCTATGACTTTTGGTTGGAGCATTTCGTCCATTTATATTTAAGGTAGTTATCGATATGTATGTTTCTATTACCATTTTCTTAACTGTTTTGGGTTTGCTATTGTAGGTCTTTTCCTTCTCTTGTGTTTCCTGCCTGGAGAAGTTCCTTTAGCATATGTTGTAAAGCTGGTTTCATGGTGTTGAATTCTCTTAGCTTTTGCTTGTCTGTAAAGATTTTAATTTCTCTGTCGAATCTGAATAAGATTCTTGATGAGTAAGTAATCTTGGCTTTAAATTTTTCCCTTTCACTACTTTAAATATGTCCTGCCTCTCTCTTTTGGTTTGCCGAGTTTCTGCTGAAAGATCTGCTGTTAACCTTATGGGGATTTCCTTGTGTGTTATTTGTTGTTTTTCCCTTGCTGTTTTTTATATTTTTTCTTTGTATTTGTCTTTTGATAGTTTTATCAATACATGTCTTGTTGTGTTTCTCCTTGGATTCTTCCTGTATGGAACCGTCTGTACTTCCTGGACATGACTGACTATTTCCTTTCCCATATTAGGGAAATTTTCAACTGTAATTTCTTCAAATATTTTCTCAGTACCTTTCTTTTTCTCTTCTTCTTCTGGGACCCCTATAATTTGAATATTTGTACATTTAATGTTTTCCCAGAGGTCTATGTCACTGTTGTTGATTCTTTTCATTCTTTTTTTCTGCTCTGTGGTAGTTATTTCCACTCTTTTATCTTCCAGTTCACTTATCCGTTTTTCTGCCTCAGTTAATCTGTTACTGATTCCTTCTAAAGAACTTTAAATTTCATTTATTGTGTTTTTCATCATTGTTGGTTTTCTCTTCAGTTCTTCTAAATCCTTTAATTGTTTCTTGTATTTTCTCCCTTCTATTTCCAAGATTTTGGATCATGTTTATTCACATTACTCTGAATTGTTTTTCCAGGTAGATTGCCTATTTCTTCTTCATTTGTTTGGTCTGGTGGGTTTTTACCTTGCTCCTCCATGTGCTGTGTATTTCTCTGTCTTCTCATTTTGCTTAACTTACTGTGTTTGGAGTCTCCTTTACACAGGCTGCAGGTTTGTAGTTCCCATTGTTTTTGGTGTCTGCCCCCAGTGGGTAAGGTTGGTTCAGTGGGTTTTTTAAGCAACACCAGTCCTCTCACTGGGATCTTACCTCCAAAGCCCGAACCTTAGCTCCCAACCCCAACCTGCCCTAGCCAGCGGGTGAGCAGACAAGCCTCTCAGGCTGGTGAGTGCTGGTTGGCACCCATCCTCTGTGTGGGAATCTCTCTGCTTTGCCCTCTGCCCCCCTGTTTCTGTGCTCTCCTCCATAGCTCTGGAGCTTCCCCCCCCTCCCCCGCACCTGAAGGGGTGCTTCTCTGCCCATGAAGGTGCTTCCTAGTGTGTGGAAACTTTTCCTCCTTCACAGCTCCCTCACAGAGGTGCAGGTCCCGTCCCTATTCTTTTGTCTCCGTTTTTTCTTTTTCCCTACCCAGGTATGTGGGGATTTTCTTGCCTTTTGGGAATTCTGAGGTCTTCTGCCAGCATTCAGTAGGTGTTTTGTAGGAGTTGTTCCACATATATATGTATCTTTGATGTATTTGTGGGGAGGAAGGTGATCTCCACGTCTTACTCCTCTGCCATCTTGAAGGTCCAATACTTTAGTTTTAGGGGATTAATCAACAGCATCTTTTGTTTTTCCTTCCCATAATTTGAATATAAATAAAAGATGGGCAGGAAAAATAAAAACATGAGCTTTATTCCTGGAAAGAGTTGGTTGGAGGACCTGACTTAATTCTTTGTGTTTCCAATATTTCACCACGAACTTAGACAGACATCATAGAGAGAGGGGACTATCCCTGTATGAGTGAGAAAAAAGACTTTAGTATACCTTTCACTGAACAAGCACTGAGAAGGGAAACCTCAAATGTGTCTGAGTCCAGCATGCCCATTTTATTTTCTGAAACTCACCAATCAGATAACTCATTCCTCTCTCCCTAGGGACAACTGAGTGAAGTGCAAGGATTGACCAAGAGTACTGTTATGGGGAAGTCTCTCCATATTGCAATAATGATCACAATTTTGAACCTACACATTTTTTCAAGATATTTTACCTGTGCTCTTTTCCCAATAATAATTTGCTACAAGAGGAACTGTTTTTTCTCTTTTTTTCATTAGCATCCATTCTATGCAAGTCTTAAGGTATCCAAGAAGACTTAAGGTGATGAGTATTTACTTTCTAATCCATGCTAGTAACTTTAATCTGACATGTGAAATTAATGTGAAAGCATTAATTTAGGAATTAACTGATCTGTGTCACCTACCCTACAAATTACTTAATCCTTCTTCCCCTCCCCTGACTCTAATTTTCCTTATATCTGAAATGATGCTAGACAGCTACTTTGAGAATTCTATAAAATAACATACAAAATGATGTTGTAAATAATAAAAGATTAAATGTAAATGTTATTTTTATTGTTTTATTTTTTAAAAATTTTATTGGAGTATAGTTGACTTACAATGTTGTGTTAGTTTCAGGTGTACAGGAAAGTGAATCAGTTATACATATATCCACTCTTTTTAGTTTCTTTCCCATATAAGTCATTACAGAGTACTGAATAGAGTTCCCTGTATTATGCAGAAGGTCCCTGTTGATTATTTATTTTATATATAGTAGTGTGTATGTGTTAATCCCAATGTTCTAATTTATCCTTCTCCCCAACATTTCCCCTTTGGTAACTATAACTTTACTTTCAAAGTCTATGAGTGTGTTTCTGTTTTGTAAATAAGTTCATTTGTATCATCTTTTTAGATTACACATATAAGTGATATCATATGTTATTTGTCTTTCTCTGTCTGACTTACTTCACTTAGTATGACAATCTCTACGTCCATCCATGTAGCTGCAAATGGTATTATTTCATTCTTTTTTTATGGGTAACATTCCATTGTATATATGTACCACATCACTTTTATCCATTCATCTGTCAATAGACATTTAGGTTGCATCCATGTCTTGGCTATTGTCAATAGTGCTGCAATGAACATTGGGGTGCATGCATTGTTTCGAACTACATTTTTCTCTGAGTATATTCCTAGGAGTGGAATTGCTGGATTATAGGGTAGTTCTATTTTTAGTTTTTAAAGGAACCTCCATACTGTTCTCCTTATGGAGGCTTAGATTTCCACCAACAGTATTTGAGGGTTCTCTTTTCTCCACACCCTCTACAGCATTAATTATTTGTAGACTTTATGATGATGGCTGTTCTGACCAGTGTGAGGTGATAACTCATTGTAGTTTTGATTTACATTTCTCTAATAATTATTGATGTTGAACATCTTTTCATGTGCCTCTTGGATATCTGTATGTCTTTGGAGAAACGTGTATTTAGATCTGCCCATTTTTGACTTGGGTTGTTGGTTGAGCTGTTTGTTTTTGATTAGGTTGTTGCCTTTTTTTTATTGAGCTTCATGAGCTGTTTGTATATTTTGGAGATTAATCCCTTGTCAGTAGATTCATTTGCAAATATTTTCTCCCATTCTGTGTGTTGCCTTTTTATTTTGTTTATGGTTTCCTTTGCTGTGCAAAAGCTTTTAAGTTTAATTAGTTCCCATTTGTTTATTTTTGTTTTTATTTTCACTACTCTAGGAGGTGGATCCAAAAAGATCTTGATGTGATTTATGTCAGAGAGTGTTCTGCCTATGTTTTCCTCTAACAGTTTCCTAGTGTCTGGTCTTACATTAGGTCTTTAATCCATTTTGAGTTTATTTTTGTGTATGGTGTTAGGGAGTGTCCTAATTCCAGTTTTTTTTTACATGTAGCTGTCCAGTTTTCCCAACACCACTTATTGAAGAGACTGTCTTTTCTCCACTGTTTAGTCTTGCCTCCTTTGTCATAGATTAAGTAACCATAGGTGTGTAGGTTTATCTCTGGACTTTCTATACTGTTTCATTGTTCTATATTTCTGTTTTTATGCCAGTACCATACTCTTTTGATTATTGTAGCTTTGTAGTATAGTCTAAAGTCAAGGTGCCTGATTCCTCCAGCTCCATTTTTTTCCCCTCAATATTGCTTTAGGTACTTGGTGTCTTTTGTGTTTCCACACAAATTGTAAAAATTTTGTTCTAATTCTCTGAAGAATACCATTGGTAATTTGGTAGAGATTGCATTGCATCACGATTTCTTTGGGTAGTGTGGTCATTTTGATAATGTTGATTCTTCCAGTCCAAGAACGTGGTATATCTCTCCATCTCTTTGTGTCATCTTTGATTTCTTTCATCAGTATCTTATAATTTTCTGAGTACAGGTCTTTTGTCTCCTTAGGTAGGTTTATTCATAGGTATTTTATCCTTTTGATGTGATGGTAAGTGAGATTGTTTCCTTAATTTCTCTTTCTGACCTTTTGTTGTTAGTGTATAGCATTTGGTAAAGTTACAGGTTACAAAATAAATGTAGCTGTTAATTGTACCTATTTGATACTCAATACTAGTTTGATCTAAACTAGTTTACATAACTGAATAAATTTAAAAATTAAAGTCTGTTATTACTAGTATTTATAATTTATTACTAGTATATATAATTTTGCAAAAAATTTACTTGGGATGTATTTTAGTAATTTTCATTTTTAATATAAAAAGGTGAAAAACACTAGAAATCTCATTAGACATAGAGAAATATTATTACTACTTTACTGACAGTCCTTCATACATACAATATATAAATCATAATGTATAATCTCCTTTCACATTGCTTTCCCTACTTAGTACATTGTAAAAATTATTTCAAGTCAATTAGTATAGATCTAACAGATTAAAAAAAATTGCATGATATTGTGCTGGTGTATGGACCACATTTTATTCAATTATTTTCTGCTTGATCAGTAGTCACGTACTACAGCAAACTTTCTTTGTTGTTGTTGTTTTTGTGTGTGTGTGTGTGTTTGTGTGGTAGATTCCTAGATCTAGAATAACTGTGATAAAGGATATGCATATTTAAATTTTGTTAGTTAATGTCAGATTATTTTTTGAAAAATTTAAGTTTTCAACCAAAAGCATAACGTTTTATTTTCATTGCTCTTTCATCAACCGTAATGTTGAGAATCTTTTCGTATGTTTAATGGACTTTTGATTTGCTTCATGTGTGAATTTCCAGTTCAGAACATTCACACATTTTTTTCCTATTTATTGTCTGTTCTCATTGATTTGTAAAAGCTCTTTTTCTATTACAGGTATTAATGTAGTTGAAATATTTTTACAATCTGTTTTTGTTTTGGCTATCTGTGTGGTACATTTTGCTTTTGAAAATATTTTTTTAAATTATTGTTCTGTAAAATATATAAATCTTCCATTAAATCTTCTGAATGTATTTTCTTCTATTTCTTCTAAAAATATTTTCTCTTTAACTATTTTATATTTACTTTCTTTCTTGTATGCACTCCAATCAGGTTTTCATCCCCATCAATTATTAGAAGCATTCAAAAGAGTTCATCACTCCCTCAGTTTTAAAACAATCTTGTGACTTGGCTTCTAGGCTATCACCTTGCTTCTTTAGCCCCCAACTGAGCTCCCCCTTTCCAGTCTCATGGAGAAGTCTGTTCTCCATGGAGCAACCAGAATTACACTATAAAATATATATCATATAAAACACAGTTCCTTCAGTGGAGGAAGCCTCCAGTGATTTCTTTCATTTAGCATAAAATCCATACTCTTACTATGGCTTATGTGTTCCCCCATGATCAGGTCCCTGCCTGCCTCTTCAATCTCCTCCCCAACTCTTGCTCTGACTTCACGCTTTTTTTTTTTTTTCTTGTGGTACGCGGGCCTCTCACTGTTGCAGCCTCTCCCATTGCGGAGCACAGGCTCCGGATGCACTGGCTCAGTGGCCATGGCTCATGGGCCCAGCCGCGCCGTGACATGTGGGATCTTCCCGGACCAGGGCACAAACCTGTATCCCCTGCATCGGCAGGCGGACTCACAACCACTGCACTACCAGGGAAGCCCCTGACTTCAGTCTTTTTGATCTGCAAACATGTGAATCTTATACCTCCTCAGATCTTTGCACTTGTTTTTCCTTCTTGTTGAAATGTTCCTTCTCCAGACATCTACAAGTCTTTCACACTCATTCATTTGGGTCTCAGCACAGATGTTGCCTCCTCAGAAAGACCCACCATTGTTATACTGCAGTAACTTTACACTGATGTTAAATCATATATTACATCATATGTCACATATTTCCTTTCTTCTGAGATTATTGTCTGTCACCCACACTAGATTCAAGTTCTATTAGAAGAGACGCAGTCAATCTTCTTTTTCCTGGAAAAGCCACAGTAGGTCCTTGAT
The DNA here is from genome assembly GCF_059928025.1 of Delphinapterus leucas. Lineage (NCBI taxonomy): Eukaryota > Metazoa > Chordata > Mammalia > Artiodactyla > Monodontidae > Delphinapterus > Delphinapterus leucas. The sequence goes on from NC_143145.1 coordinate 54,060,953, forward strand.
AAATATTCACTGAGTGAATAGTTGAATATATGAATTTAAATCTTTAATACACCTAGAATTTTTAATCATGTATGTTGAATTTGTCATTTATGATGTTCCTATAAACACTAAGATTTATTTCTGAACTTTCTATTATATTTCACTGATCAATTTGTTTATTCCTATTCCAGTACCACTCACTCAAAGGTTTATTCCTTTGCCACTGTTTTGACTATATACCTCTAAATTGTGGGAGGATTTACCATATTTGTGAAGACCATGACATATTTCCACAACCTAGAACATGACTGGTACTTCCACTTGTTTAGATCTTTTTTTATGACTTAAAATGTTTTATCTTTATTTTTACATGCCTGTGTCTTTATCTACTTAATACCCTAGTTTTTGCACAGAGAAGGCAGACCTTGACCATGTTTGTGAGTTAAGTCAATTATGAATTAGAATCTCTTACTTCTTCATACTGTGGCTCCTTTATTATTGTTTATGGGCTAGTCTCCAGATGTCTGACCTACCTCCAAGATGTCCCCAGGAAGGTGTTCCTGGTTTTGGCTCATTCTGTCACACCTAATTTCTCCTGAAATTTTCATAAGCTGCTCTATCTACCTAGAAACTTTTCCTTCCTCACTTTGCCTGGTTAATATCATTTAGATCACTGTGTAATTGTCATTTATTCAGGTAAACTTTCCTTATCTTCTTTGGTAGAGCCAGCTACCATTACTAAACATGATTTTAGCTCCATGTACCTTTTCTTATTAGCATTTCTCAGAGTTGGCAATTTTCTGAGATTATTTGAGGATGTCACTGAAGTTCACTAAAGTTAGGGACTGTGGGGACTGTGTCTGGTTTTTACTCAAATTTTATCTGCAGCACCTAGCATAATGAACTGACATTAATATTCAATAGATATTCATTGATTAAAAGACTGGGTGCTAAACATTAGATAAACCACATTAAAATGTATTATGTAACACAGTACAGAAAAATTTTCTATTTTGCTGATCAATATCTTCCTCCTCTTTGACATTCTTAAAGCTATTCTATCTTTTCAATTAACGTAAGAATAAAGATTCAAGTGTATTAGAACTACATACAACTTTGGAAAATAGACAGCAACAAAACTATTTAACATAAAGTAACCTCTTATCTGATTCCTCTAATAGGAAACCATTGCTGCTCAAAAACAGGGTGCTGACTAGCCTTAAAGAGTGGCAAATTCAGCAATACTCTTTAGTGCTTCAGGAAATTATTAGCAATAAGCACTCTGGTCTGGCTTGACCCACAAAGGTTAAGTTCATTGTTCATTTTTAATGTTTCTTAGTTGGAAAGCTAACATACTTTAACAAATAAACTGATCATATGGTATATAAGATAAGCTCATTTAAAATTCTACTAATTACTTGTCATTAATTTAGAGACCATTGCCAATATATGTTAATTTTAAATAAATGACAATGTTATGTAGATCCCTGTGGTATTAATCTTTAAAATATTGTTTACCAATATAATTCTTTACTCAATTAATCACTTTAGTTAGCAAAATCTCTGAGTGGCATCTGCCAGTCTTTCCAAGTCTGTTTGTACTGTTCATTTGTGTTTTTTTCCCAAGAACAGAGCTCTTAGTGATATTACAAATGTGTTTCTGGAATAGCTGTCTAATGGAAATTGGCTTTGGAGAAATGCTTAGGTTTATTTCCCTCAAACCTTTACATTTTTTGTAAGGGAGCTTTAGCATTATGGAGCATTTTTAGAAAGCATCTTTAAAATAGTTGACGTTGGTCCCTATCGAATGAATGTCTTATTGGTATTGCCATAGCAAACATCTATCTTACACAATGTAAGAACATTAACATTATTGTACATTTGTGTTTCAAAAATTTTAATAGTTTTATTTCCAATCAACTACAAATGCCTGGTCATTAGTGAGAATGTGGACTCTGAGCATCCTATATATTTATTTTTCCAAAGAAAGGAGAACACTTAAGACACCATGTGATTTGAATATAAGTAGCTATAAAGTTTACATGAAAGATCAAGACTAAAAAGGAATGAATGACTTTCAACAGAATTCAATTTAAAACTGTCTCTGTATCAAAAAAAAAGATTTAAAAAATTAACTGCAAGAACAGAAAAAGCAATATTTAACATATATTGTAGGCTGAATACATACCAGGAATTCTGCTAGACATTCTATTAAAATTTTTACATAATACTCTTGATAATAGGAACAAAAATTGGTTAGAATAAGCTAAAAATAAAAGTTGATTTTCAGTTAAAAAAGGTTCTTCTTTTGAAAAGCACCTTAAAGAATATTATGCACTTTCATATTGTAATAATGTAAAGGGTTATATTTACATCTATTCACAAACTTATCCCAAGGATTCAGTCACAATCTGAAAAACACTACATCCATGTAGTTTTAATACTTTAGCTGATTTAGAAGAATATGATTTCATATTTGTTGATTAATAGTCAGGAATAATGACACATTAATTTTAATTTAGAGCCAGAATGTACTAATTAATAACACACATGAGCTAGTCTCATGTACATATAATTGACACTTAGAATATTAAAATCTTTCTACACATTAGAATGCACAAGGAACATAAGAACTATGATGAACTATGGATGCATTTTATGAGTCTTAGACATATGATTTGTTAAGGGTTTAATCATGTCTCCCCAAAAGATATGTTAAAGCCCTAGCACCTGGCATCCTTGAATGTGGCTTTATTTGGAAATAGAGTCTTTGCAAATGTAGTCTTGTCAAAGTGAGGTCATACTTGATTAAGTTGTCCCTAATCCAATGTGACTAATGTCTTTATAAGAAGACAAGAGACAAGGAGAGAACAACATGTGAAAACACAGGCAGACATTGAATTGCTGTAGCATCAAGCCAAGGAATGCCAAGAATTTCCTGGAAGCCACCAGAAGTTGGAAGAGGCAAGGGAAGATATCCTCCTCTACAGACTGCAGAGGGAGCATGTCCTTGTTGACAACTTGATTTTTGGACTTCTACCCTCCAGAATTGTGAGACAATAAATTATTGTTGTTTTAGACCATCCAGCTTTGTGGTACTTAGTTACAGCAACCCTAGGAAAGCAGTACATGGCTAAAACGTATGAAAAATGTTGATGCTTGTTAATTGTTTGGCGTATAAGACATGGGACAATTTGATTTTATGGTACTATTCTCCTACCTCAAAGAAATGCATGGTTATATTAATGTATTTTAAATTATAGTGAGTTAATATTAATCGAGTTTTTAAAAATTAGTTTATACTTCTTGATACATCTTTGGGTATCCTACCCATAATCCAGACTATCGAGCTACTCCCAGTTCCTGAATTCACCATGATGTCACATTTTTTCACATTCTTTATTCTTTTCAATTCTGGAAATTCCCACCATTCTTTGAGTATTTCTTATCTTCTTGTATCAACTCTTCATTGTCATAATAATGTCAGTTACTTAACAAACATCAACAAAACATGTGTGGCATATAACAATAAACATTTATTTATATCATGGTCTCTGGGATTCACTGGTGGCCAGCTCTGTGTCATAACTTTCATATTCCAGTACTCCAGCCTGACATGTTCTGTTGGCATTCACTGAACTCACAAGATAAGTGGAAAGTGTAAATATTTTTCAGGCCTTTGCTTGTGTTACATCTGCTAAATCAAACCACATGGCTTATCTCAGAATTGAGAAATAGGAAAATATTTTCAACCTCTCTATGGGAGGACTATCAAAGTTACGTGTAAAGGGTCTTATACAGGGAGTGGCAAAGAATTGGGTTATTAATGCAATCAATCTACCATTCTTTCATTCTCTGTATTTGTTTCTTTTGAAACTTCTTTTGGAATAACTATTCACCTCATTTTAATAGTGCTTTCATATTTTCTAAATTTTTGTCTTTTTGCTTTTCATTCTTGTTGATTTCCATACTTTTTTAACTCATTAATTTTCTCTTTGGATATGTCTAATCTGCTATTAATCAATCAATCCACTGACTTTCATTTACAATGGTTAGTTTTTTATTTTTAGAAGTTGTATTTGGTTCCTTTTACAAATATGCCATCTTTCTAAGCATGTGATTTATTAGTTTTTAATTCTTCTTTATCTCTTTAAGTATTGCAAATATACTTATTTCTTAGCTCTTTCCAGTTTCATCTTTTGTTTCATTTCCATATTTTTACCATGAATGACTTTACAAACAGGTTATCTATCTTCTTTCACCTACCTATCTCTCTCTCTTTTTTTTTTTTTTTTGTGGTATGCGGGCCTCTCACTGTTGTGGCCTCTCCCGTTGTGGAGCACAGGCTCTGGACACGCAGGCTCAGCGGCCATGGCTCACGGGCCCAGCCGCTCCTTGGCATGTGGGATCTTCCTGGACCAGGGCACGAACCCCTGTCCCCTGCATCGGCAGGCAGACTCTCAATCACTATGCCACCAGGGAAGCCCTCACCTGCCTATCTCTCTATGATTCTATCTCTCTATCTCTCTATCTTTCTACCTATCTATCTATCTATATCTATCTATCTACCATATTGTAAAATGTTTTTATGCATATGATGTGATGATCACTTGTTTTTTCTACTTTATTTGTTAATATTGTAAATAATATTCCTTGATTGTAAGATGTTAAAAAAATCTTGCATTCCTGGAATAAACCCCAGTTGCTCATGATGCTTTATATTTTTTATATATTGCTGGATTTGATATGCATATATTTTGTTAAGGATTTTAGTGTTCATATTCATGAGAGATATTGGTCTATACTTTCCTTTCCTTGTAATGCTTTTGTCTGATTTTTAAAAAATCAGGGTGATGTTCTCATAAACTTAGTGGATAGTGTTCTCTCTCTATTTCTAGGAAGAGATTCTGTTTGATTAGTGTTATTTCATTCTAAATATTTAATAGAATTCACCAGTTAAGGCATTTGTAGTAATGTTTTAAATTATATATTCACTTTATTTAATAGACAGGAATATTCAGATTTTCTACTTCCTATCCTATCGTATTCTGATCAGTTGCTTCTTGGGAAAAGGATTTTTTTCCAATGAACTATTTATGGACACATTCTATTTTACCCAGAGTTCAAACTTTGGTGCCTTAATTAACACTGAGTGCATGAATCTTACCTCTACTTCTAGTACATAGGCCTGCCATGGTATTTTCTCCCAAATGTCCAAATTAAAAAATTCTTTACTCCTGTGTATACCCTGTCCCCTTGCCTAGCAAGTAATAAGCTCAGAGTTTGTGCTTTTGATCAGACCAGTCTTATTATCTGTGCATTACCACCTCACGGGGCATGGTTTCAAGATATATAAATTTATATATGTTGTTTAATTTTCAGGCAATGTGGCAAAATAGCAATAAAACAGACTTTTTAAGAATACAGACCTGTGTTCAAATCCCAGAATTCCTCAAGCAAGCTATTTACATCTTTAATTTTCCATTTTTGCTTCTGCAAAATTGGAGTAAAAATTACAGCACATGAGACTGTTTTAGGGATTATCTGAAATAATCCATATTGTCTAATGATCAATAAATTGTGTTCTCTTCACCCCTAAAATATAGGAGCATATAGTTTGAGACCTCATTGAACACCTGAACATTTTTTTTCTGTCACAACACTGGGACTAGAGTTTGAAAAACTATTATCAGGAACTTCTCAGAGCAAATCTGCATGTGCCTGTAGCAAACCTACCTCAGACTGAGAATCAATTGTTTTATACTTTAGAAGAGGTGTGCTATAAATATAGTTAGCCCTTATTCAGTTGAAAGGAATAATATTGCCAACTTGAAAGGAGGGCAAATATCTATTATTTCGCTGAAATGCATTAATTTAGAAAGCTTAACTGAGTTAATCTAGAGAAACATGAATTCTGGGGGTAACTCTATGAGCAAGGGCATCCCTAAAAATAGTTTTTCCACTTTGTCTCATGGATCCACATCAGGAAAGCTAAGGGAGGTGAGAATGGAGGTGGATTATACAATAGGAACTCATCAAGAAGAGGAATTAGATCTATTAATCTCTTGTCAAAGTTATGGTATTATTTGTAATTATTAATAACTTATTGATACATTATGAAAATTGGGTAGTATGGTGGTCTAAATTTGTACATCTAAACATAAACAGGCAATAACTTTGACATATTTAACTAGTCAATTCAAACACGTGTTTGAACTGGTTGCTTTCACCACTGTCTGAGTGTTTTCATAATTTTGTAGCTTTGGCATGGTGTTAACACTTTTTTAAGTATGATGACCAACACATCCTGATGTATGTAAAGAAATTTTCCTAGAAAAAATTCTCAACATGCTGTATGGTCTCCAAGAAAAATACACAAAATCAGTGGTTCTTCAACATCTTTTTTTTTTTTTTTAATCAATCCATTTCTGGGCAAGATTTCAAAGGATGTATCTGTTACAATGTTAGACACTTTCCAGCAGATTGAAAAAGAAATATTCCAACCAAAATCTTACATTTGATCAGCTGCCATATCAAGGGATGGGTTATTTCTGCTTTTAATCTAAATGTTCTTGGTTAAAAGAAAGAGTTTTAGCTTCCATTTGGATATTAGTGGGAATAATATATCTAAATTTCTCAATGGATGAAAAGTTGTTTTGATAATATGGCCTTCTACTGAATAGGGAGGTCTACTTTTGAGATATAAATTGAATTTGGAAATTTCTAAATAAATGTGATTAGAAAATTTTCCAAAATACCATCTTTATTATTTCTTTAAGAAAAGAATTACAGCTCCTGCATACTTGCCATTGGGATATATTTTAAAATAGCAAAATCACTTTAGTGTTGTTTCAGCATAACTAAAATTTGATGATGCAGCAGCAGTTATGTATGTACATGAACCAATCTTAAAATTATCCATTTAAGATTGGTTCATGTACATAACTAAACCAATACTGTGACTTTTTCTTCTTAATCTATCTTATATCTACCTTGTTCAAGAAATGTCCCTTGGTAAAGTTGACAATTAGAGTACATACATAACCCTAAAATAAATAAATATTGCTCCATATTTGATCTTGTATTATCCAAGATAGTATTGGTTTCATATAATTATACTTAAAATAAATATAATGAATTACATATCCATCAAAATGCAAACTGATCTTGTACCTTTTGTAAGAGTTAATATAAATTTACAAACAAGAAAAATTTATAAAGCCATGTGTTCCTCTTTTGTTATTTGTTTTAAAACATTATGCTGTATAATTGTAAGGCAAGTAGGGAAAGTAGGTAGACAAGGAGAAGAAAACATAAAAAAGAAGAAAATTATGATTTGATCTCTTTATACCTCCTCATGTCACAGACTTTTGAATTGATATATGCTGTTTACAAAACTTGGACTATGATCTGAAGTTACAAATTCTGTATGTTATTATGAAATTTGACCTTAGCAGGTATTTGCTACCCTCTTTAATGTTGATTAAAGTTTACAATCCAATTGTTTTTCTAACAAGTGTGATGTGAGATTAATTTCTAGCAAAGTGAAAAAAAAAAAAACACTACACTGTCATTGGGAAAGTTTAGTTTACAAGCCGAAGGAAGCTCATTCACCCTATCTAAATATTAATTGCAATAGTTGATACCAATGCATCTTTATAACACACACTTTAACTGCAGGAGGAGTCAAAATGGTTTGTACTCAGTTTAAAATTCCAAAAAACAACATATGTCTGATGACTTCTGAATATTAAGAGTTCCAATTCTTGGTGCCAGTTGATTGAATTCAGATGTGGTTGCACCTGGAAATCATTGTGGCTTCTTTTAGTTTTCAGATGGCTGAGGATATTAGACTATGATAATGTTGATGTGTATGGAAAATATTGTATATTTTAAAATACTTTTTCTTTAATCTTCTTTTACCTCTTCCACTACTCTCCCTCCTACCTTCTGAATTATAAAAATACATGCTTGAGGTAAAAATTCTATATGTTTTAGAAGGATATTTAGTAAAATGTGAAAATCTGCTTCTCTTATCCTGCTTCTCTCCATTCAATTATTAAGTGGTCTTAAAAATTTCTATATAATTCCCTGTATTTCACAGGTGTAGAAGATATTTTCCCTAGTTTGTTCTCTGTATTTTGACTTTGTTGTGATATAAAATTTTTATTTGTTTGCAGTAAAACATATCAATCGTTTCCTTTGTAGCTTCTGGGTTGATATCATACTTTGGACAACCTAAAATAATTCCAAAGGTTATTTCAGAATTATTCTAAAGATAATATAAATATTATTAAGATTCTAAAATAATGTTCCTATGTTTTTTTGTTTGTTTTTTATGCTGTTATGTTTTCAATTCGTATCTTTAATTTAGCTCAAATTTTATTTAATGTTTTTCTTTTTTCTTTTTGAAAGACCTGAGAAAAGCACTTTTTTTTTCTTAAATAATTGACAAGCCAGTTGTCCTACCTCTTTTATTTTACTATTTAAACATCACAACATTCTGTCATTCAAGTTCAAACAAAGGAGAGCAAAGCTTTATATGGTCACTGTATCAACTCTTTTATTTTTTCATCTTACAACAAACGTTTGCAGCATCTCAGTGGTATTGATAAACACAGCTCCAGTGAAAATTGTCATAAAAGAAGGAATTTATTGCATATTCAATCTGCTTTTCATTTGAAGTAGAATACTCTTGTGATTTATTTAAAAGTGCAGTAGGATGTTTGAGGAGAGTTTTGATGGAGAATTTGTTGACAACTAAATTTTTATAAATCCATAAAATGACAGATTCTTGCTCATAGAAAAATCTTGGTGTCTAGTTGGAAAAGAAAGTAAAGCAGATGGTTTCAGAATTCAATAATTTTAAACCAACCATAACACTGAAGCTACATGAGGAATACGTGTTTCATTCAATTTTAGTTACTCCCTGAGTCCTAGATAGACCAGGTGAAGAGGTGAAAATATTCCTCTGTCTTGGCTCTGTACATAGCCCTTGGAGAGTTCAATCACTTGCAAACTCAAGAAAAGAACTGACTGGCACAATCACCTAAAACTATTTCATGAAACCAAATATCTTTTTTGGTCCCTTTTAAAATTCTCCTTCTTGCCCTTTTAAGTGTAAACTTCTGATGGAAAATGGTATAGGCTAAAATGATTATCTCACAGACCAGTGACCAAATAATTCATAGTTCTGATGAATTTGGTCACAGAGAAATAAGTAGGTCAAAAATAAATCACTGTCCATTGCAACTAATTGATCCAGTCAAAATTAAAGACTAATAAGTTAGAAACTTCAAGTGTCATGATGCTTTCAGAGATGTGGAATAGTTTAATGGTTAAAAGATGTCTAACTCCCTGGGTTCCAATTTTGGCTCTATTGCTTGAAAACTTGTGTTATTTATTATTTATTTGTAATCATGTGTTATTTAGTCTCTTTTGTTTTCAGTTTCCTCATCTGTAAAAAAGGGTTGTGAGGATAAATTGATACAGGTAAATAATCTAGCATTCAATAAATGCTGTTTAATACTCTTTTAATTTTTCATTCTATAAGAAGGGTACTGTCTTTTAGAATCTATAACCTCAAGATTCAAAATTGTAAGAAAGCAATTTAGGCAATTTTGTTTCTGATGACTTACAGACAATGGAGAAAAGTTGGACACTGACACTTATATGTCCTTACGTGTCTACACTTCGATTTCCTATCTGAGTTCTGCTTTCTTAAAAGCATTTTGCAATTACTAATAAGATCTAAGAAGTCCTCCTTTAGAGTCTTGTTTGTTTTACATAACAGTCTTCCTGCTCCCTCAGAATAGATAAGGAATATATCATTTTATAGAAAATACAGAGAAGTATAAAAGGGAAAGTAAAAATCAAGTACAATTCTATCACCTAGAGAAAATTTCATAAAAGAGTTAATATTTACTTGCATACTTTTTTTCTTAGGAGTCATAGCTATTTTCCCATATTGTTATATATTTATACAAATATTTCTGTTTAATATTATTTTGTATTTCAACCTAAATTTATCTAACCATTTAGATATACCTACATATCTATATAACTGTATTTGCTTTTCTTGCTACAAATAATGACGGTAACATCTCTTGTTTTACATCTTTGATTAACCCAAGGAGAAATTTCCGAAAACAGACTCTGTTCTGAAGGTATGTTATCACTGAGGACCTTGATACATATTGACAACTATTTCTCAGAAATTTTATACCAATTTATATTCCCACCAGTTGTATTGCAGCTGCATTTAGGATAACATTTTTTGACATTTGCCATTTTAATGGGTAAAAATGTCATCTATTCTTGTTTTAATTTGCTTACCTTTGGTTAATAATGTCTTGTTTTTTCACAAGAGTTCTTTCTTAAGAATTCATTTGTATGTCTTTTTAATTAAAGGTACACCTCATTAATACTTTTTAATGTTATCAGTTTGTAAGAGTTAACCAAGATTAAATTATTATTTATATTTTTGTCACTACATGTACTTAATGTCTTATAGGTTGCAATTTGTCTCTAATACAACTATGCCATTGGAGTTAAGATAACTGCAAATTTTACTTGGGACTAATTTAAACCTACTTGCATCTGCTACTATAATCTTTTCTCCTTTTTTAAGTGCTCATCTTTGAGGGCATTTGCTGGATGCTTGCACCTGATTATACATTATCTCCTGAAAAGTCTTTCCTAGGCCTACTTTTATATATATTTCTTTAAACTCAGACGTTTCTTTTTTTTTTTTTTTTGTGGTACGTGGGCCTCTCACTGTTGTGGCCTCTCCCATTGCAGAGCACAGGCTCTGGACGCGCAGGCTCAGAGGCCATGGCTCACAGGCCTAGCCACTCCACGGCATGTGGGATCTTCCCGGCCCGGGGCACGAACCCGTGTCCCCTGCATCAGCAGGTGGACTCTCAACCACTGCACCACCAGGGAAACCCTAAACTCAGACATTTCTTGACACACATAGTCTACCTGCTTGGCACACCAGTCTCTCATGGTTAAAGGATATATTGTTCTCTAATCATATCACAATATATTAACAGACTTCCCCTTCTATATAGATAAATTATTTGCCTATTAAGGAGTGGTTATAATGTTGGGAATTTCCAACACAGAACTTGGCAAGTTAGAAGACAATTTTTAGGTAGACAGGTGTTCTGACACACTTAGATAAGACTAGACTACCAGGTAGATATTAGCAGTCTACATAGCAACAAAGTGAGACAGGTCACTTCTAATTTACAATTTCCAAGATCTGATGTCATTTTCCATTGATTTTTGCATCTGTTAGAAAATGTATAAATCCTTAAATGTTGACATGTTAATGATCTTAGATCCCAAACAGCAGGAATTACCTGGCTTTGACAGAGTTTAAAGGGTAGTAGTGAACACTCTAAAAGAGCTAGAAGGGCAATTTAAATTATCAAGGAGATTGAGATGCTTAAACTCTGCAAGATGATGGAATAGTAATATTGAACTACAGTCTGAAAAGTCAAATATTGATGAATGAGAATGAAGGTCCAAGTACACACAATCACACAAATTGAAAAGGATTAACAAGGAGATTTGTCCAAACTCTCAGTATTAGCATTATGGAACATGTATCAAGCTTACAAATTATATTTCTAAAGAATTATGAAAGAAAGTGTGTAGCACAGTGTAATTAATAAAATGAGAGAATTTAAAATTGGTGCAGCCATTATGGAAAACAGTATGAAGATTCCTCAAAAAATTAACAGAACTACCATGTGATCCATGTATTCTACTTCTGGGTATTTACCCAAACAATATGAAAGCACTAATTTGAAAATTTTTATGCACCTCTATGTTCAACACAGCATTATTTACAATAGCCAAGATATGGAAACAACCTAAGAGCTAAATGCCCATCAACTGGTGATGGATAGAGAAGATGTGGTAGATATATGTGTGTGTGTGTGTATATATATATATATATATATATATAAAATTTATTTCATGCTAAATGAAATAAGTCAGATAGAGAAAGACAAATTAAGTATGATATTACTCATATGTGGAATATAAAACAAACAAATATAAAAACAAACAAGCAAACAAAACAAAATAAATGAACAAACCAAACGAAACCAACCTGGAAATACTGAGAACAGTGTAGTGGTTACCAGATGGGAAGGTGCAGGGGGCTATGAAATGGGCAAATGAGGTATGGTCATTGATAGAAACTAAACTTTTTGTGGTGAGCACACTGTACTGTATACAGAAGAAGAAATATAATGTTTCACATATGATACTTGTATAATGTTAAAAACCAATATTACATCAATAAATTTTCTTTGAAAATAAAGAATTCAGATAAATCTAGAGATAAAAACACACAAGGGGCTAAGAACTGTCGGTGAGTGGGTTATTTCTTCCTCCAGGCTTTATTTACTGATTATTTCATGAGAGGTAATTTGTCTTATTTCCTTACTGCACTTTTTCCTTACCCTCTTAATAGAATGACATTAGATGCTATTGTATGCGGTTTGCTTAGTTCCAGAGTGATACTCTTTATAGCCTATGTCAAATCAGTGGTCATCAATAAATGTGTATTAACCATAAAATAATCACATATGGTTGTAAAATTTGACAGCTTATGATAATTTAGGAAACCATTGATTTTGAAAGTGCAATGACTTTACAGAATTTGAAAGCATTTAGGTGATTTTCTTAGAAAGGTGAAAAAAGCTATCATGCTGTAATTTTCTGCAATCTTACGACTTAACCTAGATGTATCTGAAAATGGCTTCTATATTCAATAGGCTGTGAAATAAATTGCCTTTTCTGGGTAGTGCTACAGGATAATGTAAAGGTCACTGTCATGTTTTAGACTTTTAACAACATTCATTGTGTTAAAAATAACTGTGGCTAGCATTTTTACCACCTGAAACCCAAGTTATATAAATTGAATTTTATGATATAAGGTATGTGGTAGATGAATTACATTGAAAACATGTGTACATATCATATTGCTACAGTTCTCTTTAATTAAAGTTCTTTTTGGAGGCTTCTTTTAAAGTTAAAGCTAATATTTCTTAACGTCTCTAGTTATTGAAATCTGGGTTTGAGTTTAGTGTTTATGGGATAAGCTAATCATGTGGAAGTGGTCATAGAACCTTACACAGTCTTAACTTTCTTGGGCTGTTCCCAAACAATGCAGAGACTCCTCTTAAGAATAAACTTTTCATATTATTTTTGATATAGTTCTCCCTCTTGTGTAACACACACATTTTTTTAAATGGCAGCTACAGAGATTGTCATTGTTGACAAGGGGTCACAGCAATGCCAACATCTTGCTGACCAGCCCAGCTGGGCTTTGACAACTTCACCAAGAAAGGAAAGAGTGAGATCAAGATACCAACATTAAGAGTGAATACAAAAAGTAAGAAGTGATAAAAAGCTCATTTAAGACATGGTAAGTAATTCTAGAGCCCAGGTTCCAGCTTTAATTTCTACTTCCAAAAAGCCTCTCTTTTTAATTCGTTCAAAACTGTTTTATCAGTTGATCCATTTATCACCATTTCAGCATTATTGTTGTTATTGTAGATTCAAGGTGATCAGGACATGGTTCCTCACTTTAAGGAACTTATGATCTAGTAAGGGAGAGACAAGAACACAAAAAATTATAATGCAAACATTAGGCTTAAAATAAGCAAAAATCCTTATGTGCATTTATAGAAAACAACAAAAAAACATGTTGGAGAAATTAGAGAAGAATTCACTAAGGAAGTGGAATTTTGAAAAGGTCCCCATCTATAAGCAGAGTCAATGGCTGGGTGGAGGGAGTCCCTGAAAGATGTGAAAGGATGAGTGTGAAGTCAGTTGAAAAATAGTGTTTGGTCTCTTTTGTGTGTATGGTGTTAGGGAGTGTTCTAAATTCATCCTTTTACGTGTAGCTGTCCAGATTTCCCAGCACTACTTACATATTTTTAAGATTTTTATTGTTTTTACTGAAGTACAGTTGACATACAGTATTATGGTAGTTTCAGGTGTACAACATAGTGGTTTGACATGGATAAACATTATATACTGATCACCAGGATAAATCAACTATCTGTTGCCATACAAAGTTATTGCAATGTTATTGACTATATTCCCCATGCTGCATGTTACATCCCCATGGCTTATTTTATAATTGGAAGTTTGTACCTCTTAATTCTCTTCACCTATTTTGTCCAACCTCCCACAATTCTCTCCTCTGGAGACCACCAGTATTTTTTTCTGCATCTGTGAATCTGTTTGGTTTTGTTCACTCTTTTTCTTTCTTTTTCTTTTTTTTTTTAGATTCCACATATAAGTGAAATAATATTTTATTTGTCTTTTTGTCCGACTTATGTCACTAAGCATAATACCCTCTAGATACATTCACATTGTTGCAAATGACAGAATTTTCTTCTTTTTTGTGGCTAAGTAATATTCCATTGTATGTATATATATACATACCACTTCTTTATCTATTCATATTTTGATGGGCAGTTAGATTGTTTCTATAAATTGGCTATTGTAAATAATGCTGCAATGAACATAGAGGTGCATATTTCTTTTCTAATTAGTGTTTTTGTATTCTTTGGGTAAATAGCCAGAAGTGAGGTAGCTGCTGGATCATATGGTAGTTCTATTCTTAGTATTTTGAGGAATCTCCATACTGTTTTCCATAGTGGCTGTACCAATTTAAATTCCCAAAATAGTGTATGACTGTTCACTTATCCCACATGTAATTGTTTTCTTAATTTTTCTTTCTGATAGTTATTATTTTATAGAAAAACAATAGATTTACGTATATTGATTTTTGTATCCTGCAACTTTATCGAATCCATTTATCAGTTTTAATAGTTTTTAGGTGGAGTCTTTAAGGTTTTTTTTTTTTTACTGTATATTATCATGTCATCTGCAAACAGTGACAGTTTTATTTCTTTTTTTCTAATTTGGATAATTTTTATTTCTTTTTCTTGTCTGATTATTGTGGGTAGTACTTCAAACACTGTGTTGAGTAAAAGTGGTGATAGTAGGGATCCTTGTCTTATTTCTGATTTTAGAGGAAAAGCTTTCAGCATTTCACCATTGAGTGTGATGTTAACTGTGGGTTTATTGTATATGGCCTTTATTATGATGAGGTACATTCCCTCTATACTCACTTTGTTGAGAATTTTTAATCATAACTTGATTTTGAATTTTGTTGAGTGCTTTTTCTTTATCTATTGAGATGATCGTATGATTTTCTCCTGTATTTTGTAAGTGTGGTGCATCACATTGATTGACTTGCAGATATTGAACCATACTTGAATCCCTGGAATAAATTCCACTTCATCATGGCATATAGCCTTTTTAATGTATTGTTAAAATAGGTTTGTTAATATTTTGTTGAGGTTTTTTGCCTCTAACTTCATCAGGGATGTTGGCCAGTAATTGTCTTTCTTTTTTTTTTGTTAGAGTCTTTGTCTATAGTTTAAGTATAAGGATAATGAGCTTGGAAGCATTATTTCTCCTTTAAATTTTTGGAATAATTTGAAAAGGATAGGTATTAATTCTTTTTAAAATGTTTTATACAATTCCTCTCTGAAGACATCTGGTTCTGGACCTTGCTGTGAGGTTTTTTGTTTTGTTTTGCTTTTTGGAGTATAGTGGCTTTACACTGTGTCAGTTTCTGCTGTACAGCAAAGTGAATCAGCCATACATTTTTGTATTTCCTTCCCATTTAGGTCACCACAGAGTACTGAGTAAAGTTCCCTGTGCTATATAGTAAGTTCTCATTAGTTATCTATTTTATACATGGTATTGATATTGTATATATGTCAATCCCTATCTCCCAGTTCATCCCAACCCCACTTCCCCCTTGGTATCCTGTTGTGAGTTTTTGTATTACTGATTCAATTTCAAAACTAGTAATCAATTTGTTCAGATTTTCTATTTCTTTCTGATTGTCTTAGAAGAATGTATGTTTCTAGGGGTTTATCTATTTCTTTGAGGTTGTTCAGTTTGTTGGTATATAATTACTTGTACTAACCAATTATGATTCTTTGTATTTCTGTGGTGTCAGTTGTAACTTCTCTTTCATGTCTGATTTTATTTATTTGGCCCCTTTCTTTTTTTTGCTTGATGAGTTTGGCTAAACTTTAATCAATTTTGTTTATATTTTCAAAGAACGAGCTCTTAGTTCTGTTGATCATGTCTATTTTCTTTTTAGTCTCTTATTCATTTATTTCTGCTCTAATATTTATTATTTCCTTCCTTCTTCTGACTTTGGACTTTCTTTGTTCCTCTTCTTCTAATTCTTTCAGATGGTAAGTTAGGTAGTTTATTTGAGATTATTCTTGTTTCTTGAGGTAGGCATATATCACTATAAATGTCCCTCTTAGAACTGCATTCGCTGTGTCCTATAGAGTCTAGAAAATTATATTTTATTTTTATTTGTTTTGAGCTATTTTCTGTTTCCTCTTTGATTTCTTCATTGACTCGTTGGTTTTTTAGTAACATATTGCTTAGTCTCCACATGTTTGTGTTTTTTCCAGACTTCTTCTTTTTTATTTTTTAACGTCTTTACTGGAGTAAAATTACTTTATAATGTTGTGATAGATTCTTCTGTATAAAACAGTGAATCAACTATATGTATACATATATCCCCATATCCCCTCCCTCCTGCATCTCCCTCATGCCCTCCATATGCCACCCCTCTATGTAGTCACAAAGCTCTGAGCTGATATCCCTGTGCTATGTAGCTGCTTCACAATAGCTATCTATTTTACATTTAGTAGTGTATATACGTTCATGCTACTCTCTCATTTCATCCCAGCTTCCCCTTTCCAGTACCCATGTCCTCAAGGCCATTCTCGATGTCTGTGTCTTTATGCCTGTCCTACCCCTAGGTTCATCAGAACCATTTTTTTTCCATATATATGTGTGAGCATATGGTATTTGTTTTTCTCTTTCTGACTTACTTCACTCTGTATGACACAATCTACGTCCATCAACCTCACTACAACAAACTCAGTTTAGTTTTTTTATTTATTTTTTAAAATTTTATTTATTTATTTATTTATGGCTGTTGTTGGGTCTTCGTTTTCTGTGCGAGGGCTTTCTCTAGTTGCGGCAAGCTGGGGCCACTCCTCATCGTGGTGCGTGGGCCTCTCACTATAGTGGCCTCTCTTGTTGTGGAGCACAGGCTCCAGATGCGCAGGCTCAGTAGTTGTGGCTCACGGGGCTAGTTGCTCCGTGGCATGTGGGATCTTCCCAGATCAGGGCTCGAACCCATGTCCCCTGCATCAGCAGGCAGATTCTCAACCACTGCGCCACCAGGGAAGCCCACAAACTCAATTTAGTTTTTTTTTATGACTAATATTCCATTGTATATATGTGCCACAACTTCTTTATCCATTCATCTGTCGATGGACACCTAAGTGGCTTCCACACCCTGGTTATAGCAAATAGTGCTGCAATGAATATTGTGGTACATGCCATTTTTAAATTATGGTTTTCTCAGAGTATATGCCCAGTAGTGGTGTTGCTGGGTCATATGGGAGCTGTATTTTTAGTTTTTTAAAGAATATCCATACTGTTCTCCATAGTGGCTGTATCAATTTACATTCCCACCAACAGTGTAAGAGGGTTCCATTTTCTCCACACCCTCTCCAGCATTTTTGGTTGTAGATATTTTGATGATGGGCATTCAGACTGGTGTGAGGTGATACTTCATTGTAGTTTTCATTTGCATTTCTCTAACGATTATTGATGTTGACAACCTTACAGGTGATTGTTGGCAATCTTTGGAGAAATGTTTATTTAGATCTTCTGTCCATTTTTGGACTGGGTTGTTTGTTTTTTTGAAATTGATCTGAGTGAGCTGCTTATATATTTTGGAGATTAATCCTTTATCAGTTGCTTCCTTTGCAAATATTTTCTCCCATTATGAGAGATGTCTTTTCATCGTGTTTATGGTTTCCTTTGCTGTGCAAAAGATTTAAGTTTCATTAGGTCCCATTGGTTTTTTCTGTTTTTTTTTTCCATTTCTCTAGGAGGTGGGTCAAAAAGGATCTTGCTGTGATTTATGTCATAGAGTGTTCTTCCTATGTTTTCCTCTAAGAGTTTTATAGTGTCTGGCCTTACATTTAGGTCATTAATCCATTTTAATTTTACTTTTGTGTATGGTGTTAGGAAGTGTTATAATTTCATTCTTTTACACGTAGCTGTCCAGTTTTCCCAGCACCACTTACTGAAGAGGCTGTCTTTTCTGCATTGTATATTCTTGCCTCCTTTACCAAACATAAGGTGACCATATGTGTATGTATTTATCTCTGGGCTTTCTATCCTGTTCCATTGATCTATCTTTCTGTTTTTGTGCCAGTACCATATTGTATTGATTATTGTAGCTATGGAGTATAGTCGGAAATCAGGGAGCCTGAATCCTCCAGCTCCATTCTTCTTTCTCAAGAGTGCTTTGGCTATTCGGGTTCTATTGTGTTTCCAAAACAATTGTGAAATTTTCTGTTCTCATTCTGTGAAAATTTCCGTTGGTAGTTTGATAGGGATTGCATTGAATCTGTAGATTGCTTTGTGTAGTATAGTCACTTTCACAATGTTGATTCTTCCAATCCATAACATGGTGTATCTCTCCATCTGTCTGTATCATCTTTAATTTCTTTCATCAGCGTCTTATAGTTTTCTGCATACAGGTCTTTGTCCACCTAGGTAGGTTTATTCCTGGGCATCTTATTCTTTTTGTTGCAATGGTAAATGGGAGTGTTTCATTAATTTCTCTTTCAGATTTTTCATCATGAGTGTATATGAATGCAAGAGATTTCTGTGCATTAATTATGTATCCTGCTACTTTACCAAATTCCTTGATTAGCTCTAGTAGTTTTCTGGTAGCATCTTTAGGATTCTCTATGTACAGTATCATGTCATCTGCAAATAGTGACAGCTTTATTTCTTCTTTTCTGATTTGGATTCCATTTATGTCTTTATCTTCTCTGATTGCTTTGGCTAAAACTTCCATAACTATGGTGAATAATAATGGTGAGAATGGGTCTCCTTGCTGCATTCCTGATTTTAGAGGAAATGGTTTCAGTTTTTCTCCATTGAGAATGATATTGGCTGTGGGTTTTTCATACATGGACTTTATTATGTTGGGGTAGGTTCCCTCAATGCCTACTTTCTGGAGAGTTTTATCATTAATCAGCATTGAATTTTGTTGAAAGCTTTTTCTCCATCTATTGAGATGATCATATGGTTTTTATCCTTCAGTTGGATAGTATGCTGTATCACATTGATTGATTTGCATATACTGAAGAATCCTTGCATTACTGAGAGAAACCCCACTGATCATGGTATATGATCCTTTGAATGTGTTGCTGGATTCTGTTTGCTAGTATTTTGTTGAGAAATTTTGCATTTATGCTCATCAATGATATTGGCCTGTTGTTTTCTTTCTTTCTGACATCTTGTCTGTTTTTGGTATCGGGGTGATGTGGCCTCATAGAATTAGTTTGGGAGTGTTCCTCCCTCTGCTCTATTTTGGAAAAGTTTGAAAAGGATAGGTGTTAGTTCTTCTCTAAATGTATGATAGATTTCACCTGTGAAGCCATCTTTTCCTGGGCTTTTGTTTGTTGGAAAATTTTAAGTCACAGTTTCAACTTCAGTGCTTGTGATTGGTCTGTTTATATTTTCTATTTCTTCCTGGTTCAGTCTCAGAAGATTGTGCTTTTCTAAGAATTTTTCCTTTTCTTCCAGGTTTTCCATTTAATTGGCATATAGTTGCTTGTAGTAATGTGTCATGATCTGTGGATTTCTGCAGTGCCAATTGTTACTTCTCCTTTTTCATTTCTAATTCTATTGATTTGAGTCTTCTTTTTTTTCGTGATCAGTCTGGCTAATGGTTTATCAAGTTTCTTTATCTTCTCAAAGAACCAGCTTTTAGTTGTATTGATCTTTGCTATTGTTTCCTTCATGTCTTTTTCATTTCTTTCTGACCTGATCTTTATTACTTCTTTCCTTCTGCTAAGTTTGGGGGTTTTTTGTTCTTTTTTCTCTAATTGCTTTAGGTGTATGGTTAGGTTGTTTATTTGAGCTGTGTCTTGTTTCTTGGGGTAGGATTGCATTGAGATAAACTTCCCTCTTAGAACTGCTTTTGCTGCATCTCATAGGTTTTAGGTTGTCATGTTTTCATTGTCATTTTTTTCTAGGTATTTTTAAATTTCCTCTTTGATTTCTTCACTGATCTCTTGGTTATTAAGTAATGTATTGTTTAGCCTCCATGTGTTTGTATTTTTTACAGATTTTTTCCTGTTATTGACATGTAGTCTCATAGCGTTAGTATCCGAAAAGATAGTTGATACAATTTCAATTTTCTTAAATTTACCAAAGCTTGATTTGTGACCCAAGATATGATATATCCTGGAGAAAGTTCCATGAGCACTTGAGTAGAAAGTGTATTCTGTTGTTTTTGGATGGAATGTCCTATAAATATCAATTAAGCCCATCTTGTTTAATATATCATTTAAGGCTTGTGTTTCCTTATTTATTTTCATTTTGGATGATCTGTCCATTGGTGAAAATGGGGTGTTAAAGTCCCCTACTATGATTGTATTACTGCTGATTTCCCCTTTTATGGCTGTTAGCATTTGCCTTATGTATTGAGGTGCTCTTTGCTGGGTGCATAAATATTTACAATTGTTATATCTTCTTCTTGGATTGATTCCTTGATCATTACGTAGTTTTCTACTTTGTCTCTTGTAAGAATAATTTAAAGTGTATTTTGTCTGATATGAGATTTGCTATTCCAGCTTTCTACTGATTTTCATTTACATGGAATATCTTTGTCCATCCCCTCACTTTCAGTCAGTATGTGTCCCTAGGTCTGAAGGGTCTCCTATAGACAGCATATATATGGGCCTTGTTTTTGTATCCATTCAACCAGTCTATGTCTTTTGGATGGAGCATTTAATCCATTTACATTTAAGTTAATTATCGATATGTATGTTCCTATTACCATTTTCTTAATTGTTTTGGGTTTGTTATTGTAGTTATTTTCCTTCTCTTGTGTTTCCTGCCTAGAGAAACTCCTTTAGCATTTGTTGTAAAGCTGCTTTTGTGGTGTTGTATTCTCTTAGCTTCTGCTTGTCTGTCAAGATTTTAATTTCTCTGTCGAATCTGATTGAGATCCTGGCTGGGTAGAATACTCTTGATTGTAGGTTTTTCCCTGTCTTCATTTTAAATATTTCATGCCCCTCACTTCTGGCTTGCAGAGTTTCTGCTAAATGATCAGCTGTTAAGCTTATGGGGATTCCCTTGTATGTTATTTTTGTTTTTCCCTTGCTGCTTTAATATTTTTTCTTTGTATTTAATTTTTGATAATTTGATTAATATGTGTCTTGGCTTGTTTCTCCTTGGATTTATCCTGTGTGGGACTCTCTGCATGTCCTGGACTTGTTGACTATTTCCTTTCCCATATTAGGGAAGTTTTCAAATATAATCTCTCCAAATATTTCTTAGTCTCTTTCCCTTTCTCTTCTTCTGGGACACCTATATTTCTAATGTTGGTGTATTGAATGTTGTCCCAGAGGTCTCTGAGACTGTCCTCAATTCCTTTTATTCTTTTTTCTTTATTCTGGTTTGTAGCAATTATTTCCACTATTTTATTTTCCGGGTCACTTATCCATTCTCCTGCCTTAGTTATTCTGCTTTTGATTCCTTCTAGAGAATTTTTAACCTCATTTATTGTATAGTTCATCATTTTTTGTTTGCTCTTTAGTTCTTCTATGTCCTTGTTAATCGTTTCTTGTATTTTCTCCATTCTATTTCCAAGATTTTGGATCATCTTTACTATAATTACACTGAATTCTTTTTCAGGTAGACTGCGTATTTTGTCTTCATTTGTTAGGTGTGGTGGGTTTTTCCCTTGCTCCTTCATCTGCTGTGTGTTTCTCTGTCTTCTCATTTTGCTTAACTTATGGTGTTTGGGGTCTCCTTTTTGCAGGCTGCCGTTTCATAGTTCCTGGGGTTTTTTGGTGTCTGCTCCCAGTGGTTAAGATTGGTTCAGTGGCTTTTGTAAGCTTCCTGGTGGAGGGGACTCGTTCCTGTGTCCTGGTGGCTGAGGCTGTATCTTGTCTTTGTAGTGGACAGGACCATGTCCGGTGGTGTGTTTTGGGGTGTCTTTAACCTTATTATGATGTTAGGCAGCCTCTGTGCTTATGGGTGGGGTTGTTTTCCTGTCTTGCTAGGTGTTTGGCATAAGGTGTCCAGCACTATAGCTTGCTGGTCATTGGATGGAGCTGGGTCTTAGCATTGACATAGAGATCTCTGTGAGAGCTCTCTGGTGGAAGTCTCTGGTGGTCCAATGTCATGAACTCAGCTCTCCCACATGAGAGGCTCAGGCCTGACACCTGTGCAGAGCACAAGGCCCTGTCAGCCACACAGCTAAGAAGAAAAGGGAGAAAAAATTAATGAAAAATAAATAATTAAAAAAAAATAATTATAATTAAAAATTTTTTAAAACATTAAAAGAAAAAAAATAAAAGTAATAAAAAAAAGAAGAGAGCAACCAAACCAATAACAAATCCACCAATGATAACAGGTGCTAGAAACTATAATAAGATAAACATAAAATTCAGCAGCAAGTCAGTCACAGATAGCAAACCTCAAGTCTACAGTTGCTCCCAGAGTCCACCATCTCAATTTTGGGTTGATTTGTTGCCTATTCAGGTATTTCACAGATGTAGGGTTCGTCAAGTTGATTGTGGTGATTTAATCTGCTCTTCCTGAGGTTGCATGGAGAACTTTCCCGTTCTCTTCTTTGTTCACACAGCTCCTGGATTTCAGCTTGGTTTTGGCCCCACTTCTGCATGTAGCTTGCCCTCAGGATTCTGTTCATGCCCAGGCAGGATAGGGTTAAAGCAGCAGCTGATTAGGGGGCTCTGGGTCACTCATGCATTGGGGAGGGAAGTGTACAGTAATTATAATTGGCATGCGGGGCAAGCTTACTGTGGCAGAGGCTGGCGTGACGTTACAACAGTCTGAGTTACAGCCTTTGTTTTCCAGGGGAAGTTGTGCCTGGATCATGGGACCCTGCTATGGTGGTCTGCACAGGCTCCCAAGGGTTGGGAATGTGGATAGTGAGCTGTGCTTGCACACAGGATTCTTGGTGGTTGCAGCAGCAGCATTAGCATTTCCTGCCTGTCTCTGGTGTCCAAGCTGATAGCCACATCTTGCGTCCATCTCTGGAACTCTTTTAGGTGATGGTTTGCCTTCTTTGGGCAGACAGGTAAGGAATCCCCTTTCCTCAAGCAACCCGAAACAATGGTCTCTTGCCTCAGGCAGGTCCACAGTTTTTTCCAGACTCCCTCCCAGCTAGCTGTGGTGCACTAGCTCCCTTCAGGCTGTGTTCACACAGCCAACCCCAGTCCTCTCCCTGGGATCTGACCTCCGAAGCCTGAACCTCAGCTCCCAGCCCCCACCAACCCCAGTGGGTGAGCAGACAAGCATCTCAGGCTGGTGAGTGCTGGTCAGCACTGATCCTCTGTGTGTGAATTTCTATGCTTTGTCCTCTGCGTCCCTGTTGCTGTGCTCTTCTCCGTGGCTCCAAAGCTTCCCCTCCACCAATCCCCCATCTCTGCCAGTGAAGAGGATTCCTAGTGTGTGGAAACTTTTCCTCCTTCACAGATCCCTTCCAGAGGTGCTGGTCTCATCCTTATTCTTTTGTCTCTGTTTTTTCTATTTTCTTTTGCCTTACCCAGGTATGTGGGGCTTTCCTTTCCTTTTGGAAAGTCTGAGGTCTGCCAGCGTTTATTAGGTGTTCTGTAGGAGTTGTTCCACATGTAAATGTATTTTTGATGTAATTTTAGGAAGGAAGGTGATCTCCACATTTTAATCCTCTGCCATCTTGAAGCAGGACTCCAGCACTACTTACTGAAGAGGCTGTCTTTTCTCCATTGTATGTTCCTGCTTCATTTGTCATAGATTAGGTGATCATACATGTGTGGGTTTATCTCTGGACTTTATGTCTTATTCCATTGATCTACATTTCTGCTTTTGTGCCAGTACCATGTTGTCTTGATTACTGTAGCTTTGTAGTATAGTGTGAAGTCAAGGAGCTTGATTCATCCAGCTCTGTTTTTCTTTCTTAATATTGCTCTTGTTATTCTTTGTCTTTTGTGTTTCCATGCAAATTGTAAAATTTTTTGTTCTATTCTGTGAAAAATGCCATTGGTAATTTGATAGAGACTGCACTGAATCTGTAAGTTGCTTTGGGAAGTATAGTTATTTTCATAATATTGATTCTTCCAATCCAAGAACATGGTATATCTCTCCATCTGTTTGTGTCATATTTGATTTCCTTAATCAGTATCTTACAGATTTCTGAGTACAGTTATTTTGCCTCCGTAGGTAGGTTTATTCCTAGGCTTTTAATTCTTTATGATGTGATGGTAAATGGGATTGTTTCCTTAATTGCACTTTCTGACCTTTTGTTGTTAGTGTATAGGAATGCAAGAGATTTCTGTGTATTAATTTTGTATCTTACAATTTTACCAAATTCATTGATGAGTTCCAGTAGTTTTCTGGTAGCATCTTTTACGATTTTCTATGTATAGTATCATGTCACCTGCAAAGAGTGACAGTTTTACTTCTTTTCCAATTTGGATTCCTTTTATTTGTTTTTCTTCTCTGATTGAAGTGACTAAAACTTCTAAAACTAAGTTGAATAGTAGTGGTGATAGTGGCCACCCTTGTCTTATTCCTGATCTTAGAGGAAGTGCTTCAGTTTTTCATCATTGAGAATGATGTGTGCTGTGTCTTTTTCATATATGGCTGTTATTATGTTGAGGTAGGTTTCCTCTATACTCACTTTCTGGAGAGTTTTATCATAAATGGGTGTTGAATTTCGTCAAAAGTTTCTTCTCCATCTATTGAGATGATCATGTTTTTATTCTTCAAGTTGTTAATATGGTATATCACATTGATTGATTTGTGTGTTTTGAAGAATCCTTGTATCCTTGGGATGAAGGACACTTGATCATTTTGCTTGATCCGTTTAATGTGTTGTTGGATTCTGTTTGTTAGTTTTCTGTTGAAAATTATTGTGTCTATGTTCATCAGTGGTATTGGCCTATAATTTCCTTTTTTGTGTGATATATTTGTCTGGTTTTGGTATAAGGGTGATGGTGTCCTTGTAGAATGAGCTTTGGAATGTTAAAAGATTAAAGACCTAAATATATGACTAGACTCTATAAAACTCTTCAAGGAAAACATAGGTAGAACACTCCTTGACATAAATCCCGGCAAGATCTTTTTTGATCCACCTTCTAGAGTAATGAAAATATAAACAAAAATAAACAAATGGGTCCTAATTAAACTCAAAGGTTTTGCACAGCAAAGGAAGCCATAAATGAAATGAAAAGACAACCCTCAGAATGGGAGAAAATATTTGCAAATGAAGCAACTGACAAGGAATTAATCTCTAAAATATACAAACAGCTCATGCACATCAATGTCAAAGGAACAAACAACACTATCAAAAAATGGGCTGTTCTGAATAGACACTTCTCCAAAGAAGACCTAGAGCTGTCCAAGAGCCATGTGAAAAGATGCTCAACATCACTAATTATTAGAGAAATGCAAATCAAAACTACAATTCGGTATTACCTCACACCAGTCATAATGACCATCATCAAAATATCTAGAAAAAATAAATGCTGGATAGGGTGTGGAGAAAAGGGAGCCCTCCTACATTGTTGGTAGGAATGTAAATTGGTACAGCCACTATGGAGAACGGTATGGAGATAAGCATGGAATCTAAAAAATATCTTAAAAATATATACAAATGAACTTATTTACAAAACAGAAATAGGGGGAAAAACTAGATTCAGTCATCAAGTATTTATAAAGATATATGGAACAAACATTATTCAGTTTGCTACTGTTAAAAAAATACATAACAGAAAACTCAATAGGTGTATGTACTAGAAATTCTCACTATGAAACTGCTAGGTGACATTTCATTGGGCTCTGAGGACCTCCAGTTCTTTCTTTCTCAGCGCATAAATAATTCACCAAGAGGCAAAGTGATAGATAAAAAATGATTTATTAGAATAGGACACTTGTGAGGCTTAACAAGCAGGCAGGAGAGCTTTTCATTGCCCCAAGTACTTAGTGGGTTATATTTTTATAATCAAAAGAAAAGAGGGGAGGGGAAGAAGACCACCTTCTTCCTCATTCTTTGAGTCTTACATCCTTAATTCCTCCTACATGTCAGGCAGGGAAGTTTTTGACCATATATTGTACATCCAGGAATGTCATGGCAGTATGGAAAATTATTTTATGTCTCAGTACAATGAGGGTCTTTCACTTTGAAATGTCATCTTTCCATAGATTATTGTTTCTATGTGTACAAAGAGCATGTCCTAGGGGTCATTAACTTGTTGACATCACTGGGCAGGATGTAGGCCTTAGTCTTCCACTATTGTTTTATTGTCTTGAGACATGACTCATTCCTCCATTGCATGGTTTTGTTGCTAAGCAAGTTAGCTTGGTTTTGTTGTTAGTGAAGCTGGTCTGGCTTCGATGCTAAGTGATGTGCTCTGCTTTATGAGTCATGCAAGCCCATATCGTTTCAGGATTTTCCCATCACTTTCTTGAGTGATTATTAACTTACTGCAGTCTCTCAAAGCCCCCTAAAGTTTCCTCTCTATCTACAGTCCCCTAGTGGGATTTCCGAACTATTTGATTATCCTACTCTATCCCTATCAACTATACCTCACTACCCACATCTCCTTCTAATAAAAACAGCCGATTTCCATGTTCTACTTCTAAGTACTCATGTTTTATACCATATAGTCCTTCATCTCTGCATATTCTGTCTATAGAGAGAAGCACAGATGCCTGGAGAGAGCAATCTTGTGCGGTTTTTCCCTAAAGCTGCTTTAGATTTAGTTCTTCAGCATTGTATAGTCCCAGGTCTAGTCTATATACATTCTTAAAATAAACTCCCATCTTCTTGAGGCAGATTGAATTAGTCTCCAATCCTTGCCACCAAAAGAGCAAACTAAAAATAGTGTTGATCAGTTATGTATGAGAAAATGAAAATCCATTTTACAAAAATAATTAAGGAGAAATAAATCTATTTCCAGTTAGGTTCAAGGTTGGCTCGAACTTATTTTTCTTTTATAAGTGGACCATCTCTAGGAATGGAAACTTTCTTAGAGCTCTTACAGCAGTTTCCAAGTGTTGTGTATAGCTCCAGGTCTTGCTCTAGATCCCTGAGTGCTAAAGCTAGTGGTGCACCAGAACCACTCTGGGAAGCCTGCTACAAGTATTAATTCCAGGGCTTAGACCCCGCAGATTCTGAGAGGAAATCTGGGGTACACATGGGCATCTGTAATTTTGGCAAGTCCATAGATGATTAACACATAGCCAGGTTTCAAAACCATGCCCATTTGTCTCGAGTAGTTTTGACTCAGGTGCACTTATATATCTTAAAATGTTACTGCTCTCTGCTAAGATGTCCATCTGTTTTCTGATCCAGAATTAAAAACAAAGAAAGATTTATTTGTTTTTCTTTACCTACTCTGCTGGCAACAATGCAATAAGAGTCCTTAAAACAGGTTTCATCTAGTGTTGCTTACTATCAAAGGAAGAAATATATGATTTATCATTTTGGAAAACATAAACTGAAATTCCAGGGTAAGCATGACATCAGAGAGTCCCATGTGAACGTTTTCCTTCAGGGAAAATTGAACATCAGAACTTCTTTGTCTACTTTCCATCCCTCTGACTCAGCCCCAGCTCACCCCACCTCCTTTTCAGGAAGTGCAGAAATTACAAACAATAGAGATATTTGGTGATTGAAGCACTTATCTCAAAAGTATCTCTGTCCCCCTGTTTTGTACATATTGAAGCATACCTAAGCACAGATTGTTGCTAAATCACAGGAGCAAATAGGTTGGAATTATTACAAACTCCTGACCTCTGGCCTAGGTTAGGTCTTAATTATTTATTATTTAATTTATTTATTTATTAATATTATTTTATCTTATAATTATCTCTTCATTCCCCTCAACAACTATAACTAATCACAGTTTCATCTAGGGTGGCCAATGTTCTTGTTTACCCAAGACTGAGGGATTCTAGGACATGGACTTTCAGTACTAAAGCCAGACAATTCCCAGGTAAACTGGAATGAGTTGATCACTCTAGTCATGAGAACTCTCTTTGAATTAATTTTCCTTACTTCCAATGAAACGTCTAATTTCTTACTTCACAGAGAAAACAGAGGTGGAAAAAATTTCAACTTTCTGCTCAATTCACTAAAAAGTGTCTGGCCAGGATGTGACTCCATTAGCAATCTTCTCTTCTGCCATGTCTTCTACCTCTTCATATATACTTATTCTGTTCCCTCAGCATAATGTTACAAGAAAATTTGCCAAGCCCAAACATGCTCATAGGAATGTGTCCCTACATGACTTTGAACTTCATAGAGCCTTTCTCCAATGCCCATACTTTTGGGACATATCCAGAGCATGACCAAGTCCAAATGAGGCTTTATAATGATCTCCTCATTCTTAGAATTCCTCTTTATATGGAAAAAACACCCCCCTCCCCTTTTGTGTAGTCCCTTGACTTTCAGTTAGGGGAGACTCACTGAAATGCATGAGTATGGTTGTTCTCCTTTGACTGGAAAGTAGTTAAACCAGCTTTTTTTTTTTTTTTTATACCTGACAGCATTTTATTATATAACAATGAGCATGTTCAAGTATTTTCCATCTTAAACACAAAACTCACTCTTCCTACACCTTAGATGTCCTTAACCATCTCTTACCCTGTCTCTTCCTAGGTATTCAATTTGAAAAAGAAATGTGCTTTTTTTCTCTTCACTTGCTCCATGAATTGCAGGGTGCCTTTGTGTCTTCAGTGCTCTCCTCCAATGAACCTGCTCTTGTATGAGCACCAATGATCTTGTTGCTAAATTTTATGTGAGTGTTTCATTCTATCTGTGATTTAAATATATATATATATATATAATAAAGTACAGTAAGTTAGAAGGAATAATATAAAATCACCCATAATTCTTCCATGAAAAACTTAAACGTTATTCTCTGTGGTTTTTATTATTTACAACTTTACAAATTATTTACAACTCCTTTTTAAAAACTATTCCACTTTTATTCATAGTCCTATGGAGGTTCATTCTCAGTCTTCTTTGCTAAACCTTCATCTAGTATCCAAAATACACTCAAATATTGATGTTTCTAGCTTTACATTCTCATCTCACTATTTTATTTACTCTGTAGATTCTCCCTGGTTGAATTCCTTTTTCCCTAGCTCCATGGCTATATCCACAACCTATATTCTGAGGCCTGTCATATCTCTCTCTAGATGCCCAGTTCCATATGAGTTTTCTAAAAGTACCAAAATATCAACAATGATTTTATCATCTCCAATTACTCCATCCCGGATTAATTTTATCATCTCCCAGTTTTTACATTCCACACATCTTATATTAATGACACAACAATAGACCAATTATTTGGTTATTACCTTTAATTTCTCCTGTTCATCTCTCACATCCAACCAGTTACTAGCCCTAAGCTTAAACCTAACTCTCCTTCAAATTTTTTAAATCTATCTTTACCTGCGCTACTCCTTTGAGAATGGGCTCTTAACCCTTTTAAATTGTATTTGTGCAATAGTCTTCCAAATGGAGTCTTCGCCTCAAGGCTTGGCCTCCTTCAACTTCTCCACACTGCTGCCAAAGTGATCTTTCTAAAACATAAATCTGAACATTGTGATTTTGGGTTCTTGAAAGAGACAGATAATGCTTTATAACCAGTTTCAGTACTTACCAACTGTAACCTTGGGCAGGTTGTATTTAACCTCTCTAAGCTTCAAGTCCCTCATTGGTAAATTGGGGTTATAATGTCTATATGAGAGCATTGTCTTGAGAATAAAATGAATTATCTATTTAGCACAGTACCTTGCAAATAAATAGTGCTCAATATTTGGTGCTACTAGTGATATGGTGATTCTTCTTATTGTTCTTGTTGATGTGTATTACAACTTTTCCTGCCTGAATTTGTTCAGTGTTTCTCTAATGGGTTTAAGATAAAGTCTTAATCCCTTGTGTGGTATAGAAGGCCTTTTACGATAGTGCCTCGGTTGGCCTTCCAATTTCATCTTGAGCTGTTTCCCTTTCTCACTCTATCCTCCAGTCATAGTGAACTATTTGCAATTTTTCCAACAGCATTCTTTTTCTTTTTAGGTAAATTTTAAAATATTTCTTGATTTTTACTATTTGCCTGGCTAAATCCAATGCCTTTTTCAAAATTCAGTTACACTTAATCTTTCCTAAAGAACGTTCCCTCTCACCACTCTTATTGTAATCTGGATCAGGTGTTCTGTTTTCTCCCTTAATTTCTTCTGAACTCATGACTCTATAATGCTATATTATTCAGCATATTATAATTATATTCTGCAATAGTCTGTGAGTGTCTTGTAGGCACCAACTGTGTCTTATTTATCTTTGTGTCACCAATTTCCATGCCAGTACCCGGCATGGTAGGTGGCACTCAAATGTTGACTGATATGAAGGTTTTGGACATTTGTAATGATAATGAATAACAGTGGAGATGACATAGTACATAAATAATTAGTTAATAATAATTTAAAATAAAGGGATAATGAAATGCCTAAATGAGTGCTGTACTCCTGTAGGAAGTTATATAGTACTTCCACATAACTATAAATTATAGTTAAGTACTATATAACTTACATAAGAAGTTATATGGAGGTAAAAAAGTTTATATTGTTTGAAAATTTTCAAGGAAAGTGTAACATTTGAACAGTATTTTGCAGGTACATGATTCAATCAGCAAAAGTAACAGGAGATTTTTAAGAAAAGGGTACTATGAGATCAAAGGCAGAAGGAGTTAGGGCATATGAGATTGCAGTGTTTGTGAACTTGTTTTTTTATTTAATTCTCTCATTGACTCTATGAGGCGGATAGTTGTGGATTCTAAAAGTCAAATATTTTAAGTAAATTTATAAAGTTCACACAACTATCACATGGTGAAGATAGTATTCAAATCCAGCTGTGCCCGCCTCTGAAAAATTGCTTTCTCCACAATAAGCTGATGTACCACAGGTGGAATTAACATGTGATTTTGAAATAGAGTAACCCTAAATCTAGATTGTGACAGGCCTTCAAAGAAGGCAGAGGAGGCATTTGACAGTTCTCCATTAAGTCACTATAACATTCTTTCTTTCAGCTCTCTATTTGGTGGAATTGAAGAGGCTATATTAAAATCAAGAGTTGGCAAAAAATATATATATATATATATATATGGCAAACTTGCTACTATTATTCTTTCCAGTACCCATGACAGGCAATGCTATTAGAGCATATGCTATTTTATTTTGTTTTTTACTGGGCTTTGTTACAGCTTCAGTATCCTTATTAAAGGACATTCATTAGAAGATTTTGTTAATCCATAACCATTCCTTTTTCTTATATTACTCCAATTACTTTTTGGAAAATTATCTTGCCACCTATCTTGTAATATTTGAGAAAGCTTGATGAAACTCTAAAACAAGGTAAAGCACCCTCCTATTACAGAGGACAACGAGTTTCTTGGAGGCTGGGGCAGGATACTTCTGCCAGATCTCACTGTCTCAAGAGGACCAAGAAGTGAGCATGGCTTAGAAAAAAACATTCGTTCTAAAGATAATCTTGAGCACAGTTATTCAGGATTGAAAACAAAACAAAACAAGCAAAAAAACTGTACATTTCTTTCAGAGAAGAAATCCTGATAAAGCAGTAGAGAATTACTTGTTGTACCTCTGATTTTCCTTTTACTACTAAGCATCTTTTCTAGCATTCCCTTCAGAATAATGAGCTTCTCAATGACATTATTCCAATCAGCTCTTTTTTTTAAACTTTATATTGGAGTATAGTTGACTAACAATGTTGCATGAGTTTCAGGTGTATAGAAAAGTGATTCTGTTATACATATATATGTATCTATACTTTTTCAATTTTTTTTCCCATTTAGGTTGTTACATAACATTGAGCAGAGTTCCTTGTGCTATACAGTAGGTCCTTGTTGGTTATCAATTTTAAATATGGCAGTGTGTACATGTCAATCCCAAACTCCCTAACTATCTCTTGCCCCCACCCTACCCCCTGGTAACCATAAGTTTGTTCTCTAAGTTGGTGAGTCTGTTTCTGTTTTGTAAATAAGTTCTTTTGTATCATTGTTTTAGATTCTGCATGTAAGTGATATATGATATTTCACTTTCTCTGTTTGACTTACTTCATTCAGTATGACAATCTCTATGTCCATCATGTGGCTGCAAATGACATTATTTCACTATTTTTAATGACTGAGTAATATTCCATTGTATATATGTACCACATCTTCTTTACCCATACATCTATTGATGGACATTTAGGTTACTTCCATGTCTTGGCTATTGAAAACAGTGCTGCAATGAACATTGGGGTGCATGTATCCTTTTGGACCGTGTTTTTATCTGGATATATGCCCAGGAGTGGGATTTTAGGGTCATATGGTATCTCTATTTTTAGTCTTTTAAAGAACATCCATACTGTTCTCCATAGTGGCTGTACCAATATACATTCCCACCAACAGTGTTTCCTTTGTTGTGCAAAATCTTTTGAGTTTTATTAGGTCCCATTTGTTTATTTTTGTTTTTATTTCCATTTTTCTGGGAGATGGATCAAAAAAGATATTGCTGCGATTTATTTCAGTGTTCTGCCTATGTTTTCCTCTAAGAGTTTTATAGTGTCCAGTCTCACATTTAGGTTTTTAATCCATTTTGAGCTTATTTTTGTGTTTGGTGTTAAATAATGGTCGAATTTCATTTTTTTACATGTAGCTGTCCAGTTTTCCAAGCACCATTTATTGAAGTGACTGTCTTTCCACCATTGTCTCGCCTCTATATTTCTATTTTTGTGCCAGTACTATACTCTTTTGATGACTATAGCTTTGTAGTAGAGTCTCCATGACTTCAGACTATCAGACTATACTCAGTGAGCCTTTTTTTCTTTTCTTTTTTTGCCCAAGTTAACCAGAGTCTATTTCTGTGACTTGCAACCAAAAAATCATAATCAATACCACTTTTATTTAGTCATGGTTGACACATGATTTAGACCTATGCTAACAGGTCTATGATTAACACCAATGGCACATAATTTAGACCTAATAGGCTTTAAATATGGAAAATATTCTGTGATATTTTTATACTGTGTCTACTTGACTAAGCTTGAACTATATTTCCCACAATCCCCTTCCCCATACAGTTTCAAGTTAAAGTTGGTTATAAGAGAAATTTTTTTTTGTAAGATTTGGAAGGTAGAAGTGAAGCAGGAGCCATTATGAGCTTCTTCTTTGTCTTCCTTGTCATAAATATTTACAGACAGTTGCAGACGTGTCTTAACATCCCTGTTTATATCCAGGCCTTCTTCATAAATGGCATCCTGAAACAATGGACTCTCCAGACTCACAAACAAGGGCAGAGTCAAGAGCCTTCCATCTTTTATTCCATCACCTTTCCTTGTGGTCCCATTCTGGAAGCTGGATATGCTCTGTCTTTAGGATTCTTTGAAAGACTAAAATTTGTACACACACTTCAGTGATTCAGAAAGGCACTTTTATCTGATTATTCAACTTATTCTTTTTGTCTATTATTTATTTAATTTCTCTAACAATTGAGTAAGGTCTTGCTCTTATAATAAATCTCTTATTCAATAACAGTCATATAGGTTCTGCTTCCATGATTGAACCCTGGTTGCTATAGCTATTGGTACCAAAATTGGTGCTTGTAGAACAGAACGTTAAAGGTGTTCTCACTGCCAGTAGCAAAGGGGGAACTGGCAAGCCATGGTATGTGGTGGCAAAATCATTTCTTAAGTTATCATCTGTGGTTTCACCTATGATAAAATGCCTGTAGATGGCAAGACTTTAACCCACCAAGTAGTTGTTGCTGTAGAACACTTTAATTAAAATTAATATAATAGTATTGGTTAGTTGATTCTAAGTGCATTGTAAATTTTGGAGAATGAAAATGAACTCAAGGTTTTAAATTCCCAGATCAAGGTCTGGGTAACAAATTAGAATGCTTCTATGACTGCTCAGAGAGAAACCCATATTTCTTACATAATTTCTTAAAACCAAACTCAAATTCTAATTTTCACAGTAGCTGAATTACAATTTAATCCAATCTTTAAGGGTTTCTTATATTAGAATTAAAGCATTGATTAGGAAGGAGTAGAGACATGAAAATTGGGATGGAGACATGTAGGTTGATTCTGATGATGTAGAGGAGAAAATTGGAATAGAGACACATGGGCTGATTCTGATGATGCAGAGGAACTTGAACCTTTATATTTTATTGAGCCTCATTTGCTAGTAGAGATATCTTTCCCCCAACACTGAGAAATTTGGTGTCCTCTTACCCGAGGAACTTAATTTTCCAAGTCTGTGGAACTTGATTTGCAGGAGAATGTGGATTCCCCTCAGATATATCTTACTACCTCCCCTTGTTTCTATATCTATGACAAGACTCAGATTACTGAATGCTCCTGGGAGTCAGATAAAAATTATGACTCAAAAGAAGTACTGCACAGACATAATGAATTATATTTATATGATTTATGTTCATATTAATAGCAACCTAGGGAATGTAAATGGAAATGGATTGAAAGAATGTTGGATCAGACAGGAGAAGGTAATGTTGGGTCTGTTTGAATTTTTTAAAATTCAGTGTGTTTTAAGTGGCTGGTAAATAGTTCCAACTTTTGGCTTTGTTAGTTGACTAAAATGAAGTTGAGTTGTTAGAATTCCCTTGATATACTATATAGGACAGTATCAAAAGGCTTGGGAGATATTTAAATGTGGGGATAGATTTATCTTTAAGACCTGCTAACCCACCCATATATGAGTCTGAATGACATTTCCTTTATCAAGTCTTTTAGAAATACATTGTTGAAGAGAGTACTGTCATTTTTGAAAAGCTTTCTAGTGACTCTTCTCTGCAGGCCGTGAATGACAATGAGAAATGTTGCCATCAAAATAGAATACCTGAATTCAATAGGGATGATAGGATCTCAAAGTGGTAAGGGCCAAGTAGTGGTACTTAATTGAGACAACATGGGTAGAATTACTATAATGAGTAGCACATCTGAACAGGTAACCAAAATGATTTCACTCGTAGAGAACTTTGTCTTTAACTAGCTGATTATGGTGTCCCAAGGACTGAAATATATGAGTGGTTTGCTAAAGTCTTACTTGATTTGTGGAATGGAAAACCTCTAAGTCTGGTGAACAGAAATTTGACCTCAATCAAAAAATAGAGGATTAATTCCAATTCTTGAGATAGCTTATACTTCTAGAGCGTTCTGTGTCCAGAACTTAATTTATAAGGGTGGCTGAATGAAGACATGGAGACATTAATGCCATTGAAAGAAAAATTTAATGTCATTCACAGTTTCCCTAGAAACAAGAGGGACATCTGGGCATGCAGGACCATAGGAAGGTCACCAAGTTTTTATCAGGAAGCAGAGGAGGAGTGAGTGAGAGATTTAAGCCAGATCCTT
Source organism: Delphinapterus leucas (assembly GCF_059928025.1). Lineage (NCBI taxonomy): Eukaryota > Metazoa > Chordata > Mammalia > Artiodactyla > Monodontidae > Delphinapterus > Delphinapterus leucas. Next base: position 54,096,561 of record NC_143145.1, read on the forward strand.
TATTGGGGTTTCTCTGAGAAAGGCAAGTCGGGGCAGGGTAAATAGTTTAGGATTGGCTAGTTTGAATAATGGCTCTAAGCTATAGAGATGGTCCCTAGGTTGGCTGTTATCTGGTCCTGTGATAATTAAGGTGGGGGAATATTGCCCCTAGGGTGAATGGGCCAGATCGAGGAGGTATGGTTCTGGACTGGTAAGTTTGTTTATCAGAAGCTTGCTTTTGGCTGAGCCCTTTGCAATCTCTAAGAATTGGCTGGCTCTAGAAAGGGTAGTCATACTTTAGCCAGAAAGGTTTTATAAGATGTCAAAACATAAAATAGTGAAAATGGAAAAATATGATTAATACACAGGGCTCCTTGTATAAGGAAAGCTAGGTTCATTTAAGGAAAGATATTTCATTGCAAAGAACTCATCCAGTATATCTTTCTCTAGCCTTCTCCAAAAGGATCTGTGGCCATTCACAAGGGTGACAGTACAATGAGAAAGGGAAAATGATCATACTACTCAGGCATTACTTGACACTGGCTCTGAACTGCTATTAATTCCTAGGGACACAAAATGTCTCCAATCAGAGGAGAGATTTTGGAGATCAGAATTAATGATGTTTAAATTGATTTGTCTCATAGGGGGATGACTGGGTTCCCAAACCCACTGTGTGGTTACTTCCTGTGGCAGGATGCATAAACAGAATAAACACACTTAAACATTAGCAAAATAGTACTAGCATTTGAATTAAAGTGGTCCCAGAAGAACAAGAGAGAGAGAAAAGGGTAGAAAATGTGTTTGATGAAATTATAGCTGAAAACTTGGATGAAATTATGGCTAAAAACATCATGAAGCTGAAGAAATAAATATACTTCCAGGTATAAGAAGCACAGAGGATCACAAATAAGATGAACCCAAGAGACCCACACAAAAGCATTGCATAATTAAGATAACAAAAGTTAGATAAAGAGAATTTTAAAGGCAACAAGGGTAAAACAAAGAGTCACATACAAAGGAATCCCAATAAGGCTATCAGCAGAAACTTTATTGACCAGAGAGGAGAGTGGCATGATACATTTAAAGTGCTGAAATGGAAAAACATACTAAGATACTTTACCCGGCAAGATTATCATTCAGAATTGAAAGAGAGATAAAAAACTTCTCACTTGAAAGAAAAACAAAGACTTCATCAATACTCAACCAACTCTAAAAGAAATGTCAAAGGTTCTTCTATAAGTGAAAAAGAAAAGGCTACAACAAGAAAAATTTAAAGGAAAGGGAAAATGCCACTAGTAAATGCAAATATACAATAAAGGCTGTGGACCAACCAATTAAGTAGACTAATAAGAATATCAAAAGACAAAATTATACAATCAACTATAACTACAATAAACAGTTAAGATATAGACAGGAAGATGTAAAATATGACATCAAAAACACAAAACGTGGGGGAGGGGAGTAAAAATGTAGATATTTTAGAATGTGTTTGAATTTTAATGACTATCAGTTTCAAACAAGTAGATATAGTTATAGGTTAACATAAATGAACCTCATAACCACAAATCAAAAAAAAAAAAAAGAAATACACAAAAATTAGAGAGAAAGGAGCACAAGCATACCACTAAAGAAAATCATCAAACCACAAGGTAAGAAACTGAAAGAAGAAAAGAACAGAGAAGAACTACAAAATAAAAATCAGACAAGTAACAAAATGTCAATAAATACATACCAGTAATCACTTTAAATGGCAAAAGGCACGTGAAAAGATGTTCAGCATTGCTAATTATTAGAGAAATGTAAATCAAAACTACAATGAGGTTATCACCTCACACCAGTCAGAATGACCAAGATAAAATGTCTACAAATAATAAATCCTGGAGAGGGTATGGAGAAAAAGGAGCCCTCCTACACTGTTGGCGAGAATTTAAATTGGTACAGCCACTATAGAGAACAGTATGGAGATTCCATAAAAAACTAAAAATAGAGGTACCATATAATCCTACAATCAAACTTTTGAGCATATATCTGGAGAAAACTATAATTGAAAAGATACATGCACCCCAATGTGCATAGTAGCACTATTTACAATAGTAAAGATGTGAAAGCAACCTAAATATCCACTGACAGATGAATGGATAAAGAAGATGTAGTTGTGTGTGTGTGTGTGTGTGTGTGTGTGTGTGTATAAAATGGAATATTACTCAGCCATCAAAAAGAATGAAATAATGCCATTTGCAGCAACTTGGATGGACCTAGAGACTATCACACTAAGTGAAGTAAGACAGACAGAGAAAGACAAATATCATATGATATTGCTTATATGTGGAATCTTAAAAAAAATGATACAAATGAACTTTTATACACAACAGAAATAGATCCACAGACATAGAAAAAAACTTATGGTTACCAAAGGGGAACGGGGGTTGAGGCATAAATTAGGAGTTTAGATTAACATATACACACTACTATATAGAAAATAGATAACCAACAAGGACACACTGTATAGCACAGGGAACTATACTCAATATTTTGTAATAACCTATAAGAGAAAAGAATCTGAAAAGCCATATATATAACTGAATGATTTTGCTGTACACCTGAAACTAACACATTATAAATCAACAATAATTCATTTTGAAAAAAGTGTCAATGGACCAAATACTCCAATCAAAAACATAAAGTGGCAGACTAGCTTAAAAAACAAAAACAAAAAAACCCCAAGACCCATATGTATGTTGCCTACAGGAGACTCACTTCACAGGTTAACACAAACAGAGACTGAAAGCAAGGAGATGAAAAAAGATATTTCATGCAAATGGAAATGAATACTGGAGTAGCAATGCTCATATCAAAGTAGACTTCAAAACAAAGTCTATAGTAAAGGACAAAGAAGTATATTATATAATGATAAAGGGATCAATATAAGAAGAGAGTATAACATTTGTTAGCATATATGCACTTAATATAGGAGCACTTAAATATATAAAGCAAATATTAAGAGACATAAAGGGAGAAATCAACACTAATACAATAAAAATAAGGAACTTTATAACCCCACTTACATCAATGGACAGATCATCCAGGCAGAAAATCAATAAGGACACAGTGGTTAATGATACATTAGACCAGTTGGACTTAGTAGATATCTACAGGAAGTTCAATCAAAATAGCAGAGTACACATTCTTTTCAAGGGCACATGGAATATTCTCCAGGTTTGATCACATGCTAGGCCACAAAACAAGTCTCAACAAATTTAAGAGGACAAAAATTATATGAAGCATATTCTTTTTTCTGACAACAGCATTATGAAACTAGAAAGTAATCACAGGAAGGAAGAAAACTGGGAAAAACAAACAAGTGGAGACTATACAGCATGCTACTAAAAAACAATGGATCAGTATTCCCTGGTGGCACTGTGGTTGAGAGTCTGCCTGCCGATGCAGGGGACACGGGTTCGTGCCCCGGTCGGGGAGGATCCCACATGCTGCGGAGCGACTGGGCCTGTGAGCCATGGCCACTGAGCCTGAGTGTCCGGAGCCTGTGCTCTGCAACGGGAGAGACCACAATAGTGAGAGGCCCGTGTACCACAAAGTAAACAAACAAAACAAAACAAAACAGTTGATCAATAAAGAAATCATCATAAGAAAAATAAATACCACTTTTGCAAATCTACGGAATGCAGCAAAAGCAGTTCTAAGCTGGAAATTTATAGTGATATAGGCCTAGCTAAAAGAACAACAAAAAAATACAAATAAAAACCTAACCTATTGTACCATCTAAAGGAATTATAAAAAGAAGAATGAAGAAAGCCCAAAATCAGGGGAAAGAAGGAAATAATAAAGATCAGGGAGGAAACCAATTCGAGACCAAATAAAACATTAGAAAAGATTAAACAAAACAAAAACAAAAAATAAACAAAAAAACAGTTGTTTTTTTAAAAGATAAGCAAAATTGATAACAGCCTCATTAAAAAGAGAGAACCCAAATGAATAAAATAAGAAATGAAATAGGAGAAATTACAACTGATAGCACAGAGATAAAAAAAATCATTAGAGAATAATGTGAACAGTTATATGCCAACAAATTAGACAAGCTAGAAGAAATGGATACATTTCTAGAAACATAAAACCTTCTAAGGCTGAATCAGGAAGAAAAAGATAATTGGAAAGACTTATCACTAGCAGTGAAATTGAATTGGTAATCAAAAAACTCTCAGAAAATAAAAGTCTAGGACAAGATAGCTTCATGGGACAATTCAATCAAACATGTGAAGAAGTGCGAATAACTATCCTTTTCAAATGATTCCAAAAATTGAAGAAGAGGGAACACTCTCAAATTAATTCTACAAGGTCAACTTTACCCTGATACAAAAACCAAACATGCTACAAAAAAAGAAAATTATAGGCCAATTATCTGATAAATATATTATAGATGTAAAGCTCCTCAACAAAATATTAGCAAACATAATTCAACAATATATAAAAAGGATTGTGCACCATGATCAAGTTGGATTTACTTCAGGTATGCAAGGACAGTGCAATATCCACAAATCAATCAATGTGATGCACCACATTTTTAATAAAGGATAAAAGTCATATGATCATTTCAATAGATGCAGAAAAAACATTTGACTAAATTCATCATCCATTCATGATAAAAATGCTCATCAAAGCTGGTGCAGAGGAAATATATCTCAAAATAATAAAGGTCATTTATGACAAACCCACAGCTAATAGCATGCTCAATGGTGAAAAGCTGAAAGCTTTTTATCTAAAATCAGGAATAAGACAAGGATGCCCACTCCCTCCATTTATATTTACTATAGTACCAGAAGACCTGGCCACAGTGATCAGAAAACAAAAAATAAAAAACGTCCAAATAGGAAGGGAAGAAGTAAAACTCTCACTATTCCCAGATGACCTGATATTATATATAGGAAACCATAAAGTTGCCACCAAAAAACTATTAAACTAATGAATGAATTTGGTAAATTTATATGATAAAAGATTAACATACAAAAATTTGTTGCTTTTCTATACATTGATAATAAACTATCAGAAATAGAAAGTAAGAAAGCAATACCATTTAAAATTTCATCAAAAACAATGAAATAGAGAGACATTAAAGATGGTGGAGGAGTAGAACTTGGAGATCACCTTCCTTCCCACATATACATCAGAAATACATCTACATGTGGAACAATTCCTACAGAACACCTACTGAACAGTGGCAGAAGACCTCAGACTTCCCAAAAGGCAAGAAATTCCCCACATACCTGGGTAGGGTAAAAGAAAAAAGAAAACACACAGACAATAGGGACGGGACCAGCATCTCTGGGAGGGAGCTGTGAAGGAGGAAAAGTGTCCACACACTAGCAAGCCCCTTCACTGGCAGAGATGGGGGTGGCATGGGAGGAAGCTTTGGAGAAATGGGGGAGAGTGTAGCAATAAGGGTGCAGAGGGCAAAGTGGAGAGATTCCTGCACAGAGAATTGGTGCTGCCCAGCACTCTCCAGCCTGAGAGGCTTGTCTGCTCACCCGCCAGTGTGGGTGGGGGCTGGGAGCTGAGGCTCGGGATTCAGAATTCAGATCCCAGGGAGAGGACTGGGGTTGGCTGCATGGACACAGCCTGACTGGGGCCAGTGCACCACAGCTAGACGGGAGGGTATTCAGGCAAAAGTCTGGAACTGCCTAAGAGGCAAGAGACCATTGTTTGGGGTGCACAAGGAGAGGGGATGCAGAGGACCACCTAAATGAGCTACAGAGATGGGCACAAGCCGCGACCAACACTCAGACACCACAGATGGGCATGAAATGCTAAGGCTGCTGCTGCAGCCACCAAGAAGCCTGTGGGCAAACACAGGTCACTTTCCATACCTTCCATCCCAGGAGCCTGTGCAGCCCACCATGGCCAGGGTCCTATGACCCAGGGACAACTTCACTGGGACAACACACGGTGCACTTCAGGCTGTTGCAACATCACATTGCCCTCTACCGCCACAGGCTTACCCTGCATTCCATAGCCCTCCCTGCTCCAGGCCTGAGTGAGCCAGAGCCCTCTAATCAGCTGCTCCTTTAACCTTGTACTGTCTGAGTGAAGAACAGACACCCTCAGGTGAACTACATACAGAGGCAGGGCCAAATCCAAAGCTGAACCCCAGGAGCTGTGTGAACAAAGAAGAGAAAGGGAAATTTCTCTCAGCAGCCTCAGAAGGAACAGATTAACTCACCACAATCAACTTGATGTACCCTGCATCTCTGGTATACCTGAATAGACAAAAAGTCATCCCAAAATTGAGGTGGTGGACTTTGGGAGCAAGTGTAGACTTGGGGTTTGCTTTCTGCATCTAATTTGTTTTCGGTTTTATGTTTATCTTAGTTTAGTATTTAGAGTTTATTATCATTGATAAAATTGTTTATTGATTTGTTGCTCTCTTCATTTATATATATATATTTTTTCCCCTTTTTCTCTTTTTCTGAGTGTGTATGTTTCTTTGTGTGATTTTGTCTGTGTAGTTTTTCTTTTACCACTTGTCCTAGGGTTCTGTCTGTCTTTTTTTCTTTTTTTTTTAAGTATGCTTTTTAGCACTGGTTATCACTGGTGAATTTGGTTTTTTGGTTTGGTTGCTCTCTTCTTTCTTTCTTTTCTTTTTCTTTTTTAAAATTACTTATTAATATTTTTTATTTCTAATATTTTTTTATTAGTTTTTATGTTAATAATGTTATTTTATTTTAGTTCAGTTTAGATTAGTTTTCTCTTTCTTTGTTTCTTCTTCTCTCCTTTTTCTTCTGAGTGATGTGGCTGGCAGGGTCTTAGTACTCCAGTGAGATGTCAGGCCTGTGCCTCTGTGGTGGGAGAGCCGAATTCAGGACGTTGGTCCACCAGACACCTCCTGGCTCCACGTAATATCAAACAGCAAAAGCTCTCCCAGAGATCTCCAGCTCAATGCTAAGAACCAGCTCACTCAATGACCAGCTCGCTACAGTGCTGGACACCTTATGCCAAACAAATAGCAAGACAGGAATACAAACTTTCCCATTAGAAGAGAGGCTGCCTAAAATCATAATAAGGTCACAAACACCCAAAAACACACCACCGACACAGTAGTGCCCAGCAGAAAGACAAGATCCAGCCTCATCCACCAGAACACAGGCACCAATCCCCTCCACCAGGAAGCATACACAATCCACTGAACCAAACTTAGCTACTGGGGGCAGACACCAAAAACAATGGAAACTATGGGCCTGCATCCTACAAAAAGGAGACACCAAACACAGTAAGTGAAGCAAAATGAGAAGACAGAGAAACACACAGCAGATGAAGGATGAAGGTAAAAACACACCAGACTAAAGAAATGAAGAGGGAATCAGCAGTCTAGAATGAAGGAAATTAAAAATTCTCTAGAAGGAATCAATAGCAGAATAACTGAGGCAGAAGAACGGATAAGTGACCTGGAAGATAAAATAGTGGAAATAAATACCACAGAGCAGAAAAAAGAATGAAAATAATTGAGGACAGTCTCAGAGACCACTGGAAAAACATTAAACAAACCAACATTCGAATTATAGGGGTCCCAGAAGAAGAATAGAAAAAGAAAGGGACTGAGAAAATTTTGAAGGAGATTACAGTTGAAAACTTCCCTAATATGGGAAAGGAAATAGTTAATCAAGTCCAGGAAGCACAGAGAGTCCCATACAGGATAACTCCAAGGAAAAACATGCCAAGACACATATTAATCAAACTATCAAAAATTAAGTACAAAGAAAACATATTAAAAGCAGCAAGGGTAAAACAACAAATAACACACCAGGGAATCCACATAAGGTTAACAGCTGATCTTTCAGCAGAAACTCTGCAAGCCAGAAGGGAGTGGCAGGACATATTTAAAGTGATGAAAGGGAAAAACATGCAACCAAGATTACTCTAGCCAGCAAGAATCTCATTCAGATTCAGTGGAGAAATTAAAACCTTTACAGACAAGCAAAAGCTAAGGTAATACAGCACAGGAAAACCAGCTTTACAAGAAATGCTAAAGGAAATTCCCTAGGCCAGTAACACAAGAGAAGCAAAAGACCTACAAAAACAAACCCAAAACAATTAAGAAATTGGTCATAGGGACATACATATTGATAATTACTTTAACATAAATGGATTAAATGCTCCCACCAAAAGACATAGACTAAATGAATGGTTACAAAAACAAGACCCATATATATGTTGTCTACCAGAGACCCACTTCAGACCTAGGGACACACACAGACTGAAAGTGAGGGGATGAAAAAAGATATTACATGTAAATGGAAATCAAAAGAAAACTGGAGTAGCAATTCTCATATCACACAAAATAGACTTTAAAATGAAGACTATTACAAGAGACAAAGAAGGACACTACATAGTGATCAAGGGATCAATTCAAGAAGAAGATATAACAAATGTAAATATTTATGCACCCAACATAGGAGCAGCTCAATACATAAGGCAAATGGTAACAGCCATAAAAGGGGAAAATGACAGTAACAAAATCATAGTAGGGGACTATAACACCCCACTTTCACCAAAGGACAGATCATCCAAAATGAAAATAAATAAGGAAACAAAGTTTTACATGATATATTAAACAAGATGTACTTAATTGACATTTGTAGGATGTTACATCCAAAAACAACAGAATACACTTTCTTCTCACATACTCATGGAACATTCTCCAGGATAGATCATATCCTGGGTCACAAATCAAGTCTTGGCAAATTTAAGAAAATTGAAATTGTATCAAATATCTTTTCCAATCACTACGCTATGAGACTCGATATCAATTACAGGAAAAAAATCTGTTAAAAATACAAACACATAGAGGCTAAGCAATACATTACTGAACAACAAAGAAGTCACTGAAGAAGTCAAAAAGGAAATAAAAAAATACCTAGAAACAAATGGCAATGAAAACACGATGACTCAAAACCTATGGGATGCAGCAAAAGCAGTTCTCAGAGGGAAGCTTATAACAATAAAATCCTACCTCAAGAAAGAAAAAAAATCTCAAATAAGCAATATATCCTTACACCTAAAGGAACTGGAGAAAGAAGAATAAACAAAACCTAATGTTAGTAGAAGGAAAGAAATCATAAAGATTAGAGCAGAAATAAATGAAATAGAAACAAAGAAAACCACAGAAAAGTTCTATAAAACTAAAACCTGGTTATTTGAGAAGATAAGCAAAATTGATAAACCACTAGCCAGACTCACCAAGAAAAAAAGGGAGAAGTCTCAAATCAATAGAATTAGAAATGAAAAAGGAGAAGTAACAAATGACACTGCAGAAATACAAAGGATCATGAGAGATTACTACAATCAACTCTATGCCAATAAAATGGATAACCTGGAAGAAATGGACAAATTCTTAGAAAAACACAACTTTCTGAGACTGAACCAGGAAGAAATACAAAATATAGACAGACCAACCAGAAGCACTAAAATTGAGACTATAATTAAAAATCTCCCAACAAACAGAAGTCCAGGACCAGATGGCTTCACAGGTGAATTCTATCAAACATTTAGAGAAAAGCTAACACCTATCCTTCTCAAACTCTTCCAAAATATAGCAGAAGGCAAAACACCCCAAACACATTGTACAAGGCCACCATCACCCTGATACCAAAACCAGACCAAGATGATAGAAAGAAAGAAAACTACAGGCCAGTATCACTCAGGAGTATAGATGCAAAAATCATCAACAAAATACTAGCAAACAGAATGCAACAGCACATTAAAAAGATCATACACCATGATCAAGTGAGATTTATCCCAGGGTGCAAGTATTCTTCAATATATGCAAATCAATGTGATATACCATATTAACAAACTGAAGGATGGAAAATATAAGGTCATCTCAATAGATGCAGAAAAATCTTTTGACAAAATTCAACACCGATTTATGATAAAAACCCTACAGAAAGTAGATATACAGGGAATTTACCTCAATATACTAAAGACTGTATATGACAAACCCACAACAAACATCATTCTCAATGGTGAAAACCTGAAACCATTTCCTCTAAGATCAGGGAAAAGACAAGATTGTCCACTCTCACCACTATTATTCAACATAGTTTTGGAAGTTTTAGTCACAGCAATCAGAGAAGAAAAAGAAAAGAAATCTAAATAGGAAAAGAAGTAAAGCTGTCATTGTTTGCAGATGACATGAAACTATACATAGAGAATCATAAAGATGCTACCAGAAAACTGCTAGAGTTAATCAATGAATTTGGTAAAGTAGCAGGATACAAAATTAATGCAGAAAAATCTCTTGCATTCCTATACACTAATGATGAAAAATCTGAAAGAGAAATTAAGGAAACACTCTCATTTACCATTGCAACAAAAAGAGTAAAATACCTAGGAATAAACCTACGTAGGAGACAAAAGACCTGTATGCAGAAAACTATAACTTACTGATGAAAGATATTAAAGATGATATAAACAGATGGAGAGATATACAATGCTCTTGGATTGGAAGGATCAACATTGTGAAAATGATTATGCTACTTAAAGCAATCTACAGCTTCAATGCAATCCTGATCAAACTACCAATGGCATTTTTCACAGAACAAGAAGAAAAAAATTCACAATTTGTATGGAAACACAAGAGACCCCGAATAGCCAAATCAATCTTGGGAAAGAAAAACAGAGCTGGAGAAATCTGGTTCCAGACTTCAGACAATGCTACAAAGCTACTGTAATCAAGACAGTATGGTACTGACACAAAAACAGAAATATAGATCAATGGAACAGGTTAGAACACCCAGAGATAAACCCACACACATATGATAACATTATCTTTGATAAAGGAGGCAAGAATATACACTGGAGAAAAGACAGCCCCTTCAAAAAATGGTGCTTTGGAAACTGGACAGCTACACATAAAAGAATGAAATTAGAACACTCCCTAACATCCTACACAAAAATAAAGTCAAAATGGATTAAAGATCTAAATGTAACACCAGACTCTATCAAACTATTAGAGGAAAACATAGGGAGAACACTCTATGATATAAATCACAGCAAGATCCTTTTTGACCCACCTCCTAGAGAAATGGAAATAAAAACAAAAATAAACAAATGGGACCTAAAGAAAGTTAAAATCTTTTTCACAGAAAAGGAAAAACAAACAAGATGAAAAGACAACCCTCAGAATGGGAGAAAATATTTGCAATGGAAGCAACTGACAATGGATTAATCTCTAAATTTTACATTGAGCTCAATATTTACATTGAGGTCAATATTGAGCTCATCCTGCTCAATATCAAAAAAATAAACAACCCAATCCATAAATGGTCAGAATACCTAAACAGACATTTCTCCAAAGAAGATATACAGATTGCCAAGAAACACATGAAAGGATGTTCAACATCTCTAATCACAAGAGAAATACAAATCAAAACTACAATAGGTATCACCTCACACAAGTCATAATGGCCATCATCAAAAAATCTACAAACAATAAATTCTGGAGAGAGTGTGGAGAAAAGGGAACCCTCTTGTACTGTTGGTGGGATAGTGAATTGATACAACCACTATGGAGAACAGTATAGAGGTTCCTTAAAAAACTAAAAATAGAACTACCATATGATCCAGCAATCCCACTACTGGGCATATACCCAGAGAAAACCGTAATTCAAAAAGAGTCATGTACCACAATGTTCACTACAGCTCTATTTACAATAGCCAGGACATGGAAGCAACCTAAGTGTCCATCAACAGATAAATGGATAAAGAAAATGTGGCACATATATACAATGGAATATTACTCAGCCGTAAAAAGAAACAAAATTAAGTTATTTGTAGTGAGATGGATGGACATAGAGTCTGTTGTATAGAGTGAAGTAAGTCAGAAAGTGAAAAACAAACACTGTATGCTAACACATATATATGGAATCTAAAAAAAAAAAAAAAGAGGTTCTGAAAAACCTAGGGGCTGGGTATGTGTAAAGATGCAGACATAGAGAATGGAGTTGAGGATACGGGGAGGGTGAAGGGTAAAATGGGACGAAGTGAGAGAGTGGCCTGAACATATATACACTACCAAATATGAAATTGATAGCTAGTGGGAAGTAGCCACATAGCACAGGGAGATGAGCTTGGTGCTTTGTTACCACCTAGAGTGGTGGGATAGGGAGGGTGGTAGGGAGATGCATAAGGGAGGAGATATGGGGATATATATATAGCTGATTCACTTTTTTATAAAGTAGAAACTAACACACCATTGTAAAGCAATTATGCTCCAATAAACATGTTAAAAAAAGAAAGAAACAATGAAATACCTAGGAATACACTTAACCAGGGAGACCAAAGACTTACACTCTAAAAACTATCAACCTTTGACGAAGGAAATTGAAGATGATAGAAATGGAAAGATATCCCATGTTCATGAATTAGAAGAATTAATATTGTTGAAATGTACATACTTCCCAAAACAATCTACAGATTTAATGCAATCCCTATCAAAATACCCATGAAATTTTTCACATAGCTAGAATAAATAATCTACATATTAATTCTAGGGAAAAGACAGTCCCTTCAAAAATCAGTGCTAGGAAATCTGGACAGATACTGGTAAATAATGAAATTAGACATTTTCTCACACCATATACAAATATAAACTCAAAATGAGTTAAAAACCTAAATAGTTTGGAAGCATTAGTGTGATGGGGGTGTGCTTGGAACCCTGGTGTGTAATGTTTTGTATTATAGTAATCCTGCTTTCATTCTGGTACCCTGTAGCCAGTATTGAATGTTTTAGATGAAATGTGAGGATCTTGTTCAATCTGAAACTGCCATTACCCTCCATCCGCCTTTTTCTACTTAAACATTTTTTATGATACTTTAGATGGAAGTTGCTTTTTCCAGTTAATGTTTGTTCCAGTCCTTCAAACTGTTCATATCTGCTTTATTATATTCACTGTACTAACCCTTCTTCGAATAGGCATGGGAGGTGGTGACACAGTTTAGTTGGGGTCCTCAATATAAAGTCTTAGTGAAAAACAAATAAATGATGTTCAGTTATTTAAAAAAACAAAAAACTCATAGAGTAAAACATTGGTAGAACATTCTTTCACTTAAGTTGTAGCATTTTGTTGTTGTTGTTCTGTCTCTTCAGACAAAGGAAACAAAAGGAAAAATAAACTAAAGGGACCTAATGAATCTTCAAAGCTTTTGCACAGCAAAGGGAATCTTGGAATAAAAGAAAAAAACTACTGAATGAGATAAAATATTCATAAATTATATAATTCATAAGGGGTTAATATTCTAAATATATAAGCAGCTAATACAATTCAATATAAAAAAAACAATTTTAAAAAAGGGCAGAAAACCTGAATAGATATTTTTCCAAAGAAGACATACAGATGGCCAACAGACACAGGAATGTATCTGCATTTCACAGAACATGCCACTCCTCCACTATATTGATGATATTAATGTTTGTACCTGGTGAGCAGAAAGTAGCAACTACTTGGTAAGACACATGTGTATCTGAAGGTAGTACATAAATTAAATAAAAATTAAAAGGCCTGTACCTCAGCAAAATTATCTAAGTTTACAGCAGTTTGGGGTATGTCAAGATCTGTCCTTCTAAGGTAAAGGACAAGTTAGTTTTTCTGGTCCCTCCTACCATGGAGAAAGAAGCTCAATGTCTTACATCCTCACGGAAGGTTCCTTTGGAATAACACACTGAGGAAGGATATTTCTGGACCTGGATTACAAATGGTTCTGAATGATAAGCTGACACTAACTTAAATGACTAATGGTTTGGTTTAGAAAGAACATGATTGGAAAACTTTTCTGCATAGGTGATGTACAGATGAATGTCTCCAAATAGACAAAAAGCATGAACATATCTGTGTCCTATGTCAGTGCTCAGTAAAAAGCATTCTTAGCACAGAAGGATCTTAATAACTAGGTGGCCAAGATCACTTGTTCTGTGAATGTTCGTCAGCCTCTTTCACTGGTTTCCCTATTCTAACCCAATCGATGCATGAATAAAACAAAATGGTCATGAGTTCAGCAAACTGGATTTCTACTCACTAAAGCCGGTCTGGTTAAAGCCGTTGCTGATGGCCATGTCTTCCAATAGCAGGAGCCAACACTTGGTTCCAACATGGCATTATTCCCCAGGAAGTTCAGCAAGTTACCTGTTACAGCCAGTTATATGCAAATTGATTATGCTAGATCACTTCCATAATGGAAATGGCAGCACTTAAAAAAAAAAATGGAATAGATAGTCTGAATATGCATTTGCTTCCCCTGCCCAAAATGCTTCTTCAAAAACCACGAACCATGAACTTTCAGATGCCTTATTCACTGTGATGGTAATTCACAAAGCATTGCTTTTGATGTGGGAACTAATTTTATAGGAAGTAAAATATGTGATTGGTCCAAGCTATGAACCTTACTTATATTATCATGTTCCCCATCACCCTGAGGCAGCAGATCTGATAGATGGTGTAAAATGTTTTTTTGAATACTTAACTATAGCACCAGCTGTGTGGTAACACTTTGCAGGCTGGAGTAACTTCCTCCGGGCTATGGTATATGCTCTGAATCAGTAAATGACTCCTGATTCATTACAGTGCTGTTACGCCCAAAGCTAGGATTCTCTGGTCCATGAATGAAATATTTGAAATGGGAATATATTTTCTTACAATTATATTTAGCAATCTACTATTTAAATTTTTATTTCTGTTTCTGTAACTTTGCATTCCCCTCATTGAGAGCTCTCCCCTACTCTATACCCAGTGCTTCTTCCATAATGCCAGGTGTATTTGACTTCTCATGTGAGAGGTTGCCTAAGTTTTATTTGAGTCTACCTGAGCATGATGATGAAGGAATACAAAACCAAGGAGAGAATGATACTGTATCTTGAAGATTCCACCTTCATTTCAGGTACACTACTCTGCTCAATGACCAAGAAATCTGGGTTTAAAATATGGCAATATCTATGACAAGGCATAGAGAATATCATCCTGTGATCCCTGGCATTGGCTATCACTTAAACCAAAGGACTCTCCTTTTATTCTCCAACAAAGTCACAGATCACTATTTTTGGTTTAAGATACTAAGTGATTCCATTTAGTTTGAACTTGTGTCTTCCCTTTCCAGGTTGAGAGAGATAGAAAAAAATGCCTCCTTTTCTTCTTTTTCTTAATTTTTCAAGACAGCTGGACTACTGCCCAGTCATATTGCCAAATCACACCCCTAATTTATGCAGGAGATGATAAATCCCCATCCTTGCTGATTTTTAGTGCAAAGAAGCATATGGAATCAAAAAGTGCCAGACCCAGCTTTGCACTCCAGGAATGTGTAGGAGGGCTTAACAGGGTGCAGGGTGAAGAGAAAGAAGAGGTGAGTGAAATTCATTAAAAAAGTGTAAGTTTTCTTTCATTACCCTCATTTTTGGGTATTTTAGGATATATTTCTGAAAGAAAAAAATATATAAAATATATAAGTATAATACATTTCTTAAAATGCACTAGGTATCTTGCTATTTAAAGGCATTTCATTATTTTTTAGGAATTTTCTTATAAGGCTTTCTTTTAAAAATCCAATGTCACATTATCACCAGTGTTTTTTATTACCATTTTCCTTTATACCCATAGGAATCTCATGAAATTAGCATGTAGTTAAACACTATTTAATTCAATAAGAATTTTTATTTAACTTTGAAAACTGAAAAATGGGAACTATAAAGTGAGATTTTATTTTCCACTTTAAATACAATGTTAATTTTTAATGCTCTAGTTGGTGAGATATACACCAC
This sequence comes from Delphinapterus leucas, assembly GCF_059928025.1. NCBI lineage: Eukaryota > Metazoa > Chordata > Mammalia > Artiodactyla > Monodontidae > Delphinapterus > Delphinapterus leucas. The sequence goes on from NC_143145.1 coordinate 54,112,354, forward strand.
AGAATAATTCTTGGATTTCTCCGGACACATTTTTATATTATATTCTCTTGTATTTGCTATAAACATTACACTGTGCCCAGTTCTTTCAGCACCTATTAACACTCATCCTGAGAATACCAACTCTCTCACTATATGAAGTCAATGAGAGCTCTAGTTAATTGGGCAAATCTATTTCCTGGAAGTTGAATCTAGTCTTGTCCTAAAAATAAATTTAAATATTTTGTTATGTTTCCAGGTATTAAGCAAGTTTTTAATAAAACAAACATTCCTATCCACTGAAGCAGACAGAAGCACTGAGCCTGTGTAAGGAAACAAAGCCCCAATCAATCAAGATAGGAAAACTTTCCAGATGAAAATGATACTTTCAGTCCTTTTTTTTCAAACATACTTTTATGTAAAGTGATATAAATATAAATGCAAACATAATATTTATTTGCAAAAATCACAGTGAAATTCTGTGTTACTATATTGCCATTCATCATTGTTTATTTATTCATTGTAGTGAAACATCTATTACTTGCTTTCTAGCAAACATTTTCCTCTCTCTTGCTAATAACTCTCTGATTTTCTTCCAGAAAATACCTCTCTTCCTTTTTCAGCTCTTTGCTTTAAGTGGGGCTCTTTCTCCAGCTCCAGAACAAAGCAAATGAGCCAGACTTCAGTCAATTAGTACATTGCATTCCTCTGGTGGCAGTGATTGGTCAGGGATGTTCGTGTAATCCCATGTGAGTCAATGAAATTCAATGATGCTTTTTCCACATGTGCTGGGATAGACTGTGTTTTCTCTATTGGATATAAACCTCAGAGGATTAGTGACCACTGCTCTTGCAGTCATTTTGCAAACATATGGACAATGGAGCCAACTTCAAGGTCGCATATCCAGAGAAATAGAGACAAAGAAAATGACTTTTGGTATCATTGTTTGAGTCATTTGAGCTTTGAGTGAAGACAAACGTGGTTATCTCTTTCTGGACTGCTTAGTTATTTGATACAACAAATCCTTCTCTCCTTCCTTTTTTGGTTTATGTTGTTATCAACAGCAGAAATAATTCTAACTGGTACATTCATCAAAATGAATGGCACTGCTTCTGGCCCTGGGGATACAGAGGGTTATAAAACACTGTTTCTAACTTTAAGGAATTCAGTTCTTGAGGAAACACACACAGACACACACAAACACACACACACACACACACACACACACACACACACACACAGGTTATTCCAAAGTATGAGAGTTATTCATGGAGTGATAATGAAGTACAAGTTGAGGAGGAAGCAGGCCAGAGAAGTGATCTCCAGAAAAGTGATACCTGAATTAATTCTTCAGGGAAATGCACATTTAAACAAAATTGGCCTGATTTCTACCTGTTTTAGTTCCTCCCAAAGCCATTTCTGACACAAGAATTTGGGTCATTTATTTGGGAGATAATTCCAGGAAGCACAAGTGAGAGAGTGGGTGAGACAGGAATGGGAAAAAAGCCAATAAAGAGCACATTAATGGCTAAATTAGTATGAACAACTGAGACTCAGTCCCATTGGCGACTCTCTGAGAATCCGTTTTGGCCAAGGAAGTCCGTGAATTTACCCACGACTCCCATTCCTTCCTGGTTGAGAATTGCCCCCAGGGACTTCATCTCCCTTAAAAATCTTGGTTTCACCTGTGTGGAGTGGAGCATGCTCCTGTGGTTCTGGAGAAAATCCTCAGGGAGAATAAAAGAGGCCCATGCTGTTAGTGTTCTGGGAACCACCTGGAAAGAAACTGAAGGATGCCTAAAGGTTATGGGGTAGGCCTCAGTCTTCATCTGCCACAATTCCCATTTTCTGTGGGAAGACTTATCCCCTCCCCGTGGTTTCTGTGAATTCCAAGACACTTATATTCTCATGACTTTGGTTAGTTCTGAGCTCCTAGTGAATTATCTCATTGTAGCTGTTTTTCTCCTTCTGCTTTGTGCCAACCCCATGTGGATCTCAGCCGTTTATCTTTGATTTTCCTCTGAAAACTTAAGGAAGACATTTTTAAGGGTGTGTTTCTTTTTTAAAGATTTTTTTGATGTAGACCATGTTTTTAAAGTCTTTATTGAATTTGTTACAATGTTGCTTCTGTTTTATGTTTTCTTTTGTTTTTTGGCTGCTAGGCATGTGGGATTTTAACTCCCTGACCAGGGATCAAACTCACAACCCCTGCACTGGAAGGTGAAGTCTTAACCACTGGACTGACAGGGAAGTCCCTCAGGGTGTGTTTTGATGGTTACATATGTGCAGCACAAGCTTTAGAAGTTGAGGTCATTGGGAGAGTTTTTAATCTCTGAAATTAAAATATCTTAAAATTTAGTATTATGCAATTTTGGTCTTGAAAATCCTAGGTTGCTATCCTGAGACAAGGATTCTTGTGGCTCTAGTGAAGTCTGTAAGGGAATGAAGAAAGCAGGATAGGAAAAGAGGAAAAGCTAGGTAAACCATGGATCCCATAGTAAGCTCTGGAATAAAATTGGCACCACAGTATTGTCCTTGCTAGGGACAAGGGGCCACGTCTTTTATGCCCTTGCATTAGTCAGTCACTGACTGCAGGCTACCTCTCAGGCAATTTTGGATTAAGTGCTCCTGTTTTTAACAGGCACTTTTCATGAGAAAGGTGTAGCTGAGAGCTGTTAGCATCCAATGCTCAGAGAAGATGGTGGAATGGGTGTACCTATACTTGCTTGTCAAAGGGGATGTGGTTGGAATGACAAAAACCTCTACTATGGCCACTTTGTCATGACGATTTCTCACTGGATAGACTCCTCCAGAAGCTCTGGCCTTCTGCGATCGTGCTCATCTCCATTTTTTTCTCTAAAGACTCCCTTGATTCTCCAACTTCTGGTCAGCCCTATGACTTCTAAATACAAATTGACTTTTGATATTACACAAAACAATTGACTCAGTATCCTTCTAAAAGAAGGTCTTCCTTTGCCTACCCGAAGTATCACAAATGTGTTGAGCTAAATAAAGGGCTACTCACTCAACTCATTCTGGTTCTTGTTTAGCTTTATGGAAAAGTTTACAGACACCTTGGCATTTCTTTATCCATTTCTGAAAGTGGAGATATAGTTTATAACTGAAATAAATACCTGCATTAATAGAAGTGTCTATAGTCAGTTTGCTTTTAAACAGCAATGATTTTATCTCTGTAAAAGACGATTAACAACTAGATGAGGAGATAAGCTTGCTTTTGGTGGATAAAGCAGTATATGTTAAGATGCAGAAAACTGACCTTGGTAAGCTTAGGAAACATGGATATGGGTCATAGTTTTAATGGTCTAACATGTGATGTCAAGGACTATAGACCTTGCCCTGAAAATATGCCATGTGCAGATCAGCATTTAAGAAAGACCATTCTCCATCTTCCCTGTGGAGTTTGGACTTGAGAAGGGAAACAATGGGATAGGGACATCAGTTATGTAGCTTTCCTACAAAAACATGAAAAATGATGCCATTTCTAAATTAACATTATGACAGTAGTGATATAGAGAATGGTAAGTTTAGATGACATATAAAATGTACAAAGGACAGGACCAGATGATGAATAGGATACAAATAAGGGGCAGTGAGTATGCAGGGGAGGTTATCAAGTTTTGGGCTTGCATAATATTCTCTCTTCCCCTATTCTTGTTCTTTCTACACTCTCAATAAAACAAAAATGGTATTATGCTCTACATATTGTTTTATAACCAATGAAAGCATAAACATCTTTCATTATAGTAAACATGATATAAAATGTTAATTTAAATAACTGCTCAGTGTTTTATTATACAGATGTAGAATAATTTATTTAATCTTCTATTATTGACATTTAGATTATTTACTGTCTAAATATTACAAACATGTAGTTAAAATCTTTAAAGCCAAATGTTTATTTATGTTCTTAATTATTATTTCAGGATATTTCTATAAGAGGAATTGCTGCATTTTTAAGGCTTCTGATAAATATGGCCAAGTTGTTCTCCAGAAGGTTTATGTACCAAAATATTCACAAAACCACCCATCCTTTGATTTGAAGTGCCATGGAAATTCTACTCTGTGAATGATGCTTTCACAGGATAAGGTAAGCTCTAGTGGCATAAATTTAAATATTTTGATGGCTAATTTTACTTTAGTCTAATTTCTGTGGAGATATTTGGGGGACTTAAGGATTTTTATGGTTTTATGGACTTAAGGTTTTTATGGTTGTGGTAAGGCATATTGTCCTTTCAGTCCTGTATATAGTTTGGTCTTCTTTTTGGAAAAATAGAAAATAATCTCAAAAAATCAATTTCAAAATTTATTTGTATAGTACTTATCGATCAATAATTAATAAATTTTTATATGCTTATTCATTAACTCAATAAATGTTTATTTAAGGCTCACACTTATTCTAGATAATGTGAACAAAACCCCTTTCCCTAAATTTTGTAGTTCACATTCATCCAGTGATCATGATGAAACAATGATGATCATAACAGGACCTGACATTTATATGGTTTTTCCTATGGGTCAAGCACTATTCTCTCATCAACCCTATGAAACAATTCATATTATTATCTTCAAGAAGCAGACAAAAAAGAAAATAAGATATTTCAATGAAAAACAGTATGTGTTAAAATGCTGTAAGTCACTTGCTGCACTAGGAATACACTGAAGGGGTTCCCAATTAGTTTTGCAAGCGTGGGTCTTAGCAGAGGCTTCCTGGAGGAGTCAGTATGTAAACTGAGATATTAAGGTTGAAGAAATGTTAGCTTATGTGCTCTCAAAGCTTTTCTTTTTATCTTTTTAAAATATTTATTTCTTTATTTATGTAAGTATGTATGTTTGTATTTATATCCATGAGTGTGGTCTTTTTAATTTTGCAAATATTACAGAAGCAGGGAATCAATATTTATTGAACACGTCCCTTGTCTGATGCCATGCTTAGTATTTCACATCCTTCCTCATTTGTAAAATGCAAAGACTCCTGTTTTGCAAGTCTGTTGGGAGACCATCGTGAATGAAGCATCTAGTCCTCCGTGAGAGTTTGGTAACAGCAGCCAGGGCCCCAACAGCTTTCTCATTTGACTTTCTCATTTTACACATGAAGAAACTGAGGTTCAGCAAAGTAAAGGAAGTTGCTCAAGGTTAGCCAGGGAACAGTGCAGGCAGGATTTCACACTAGGCTCCCATGAACTGTCTCTCAGCACACCTACCCCTCCTCTGCCCATCACAGGGGTAAACCAGGAGCAAAAGCTGAAGAAGGTGCGGCCATAGGTAGGTCAAGAAAGCTGAGCCACACTGCCTTTGTTCCCCATCCAAAAATCCAAGGGCCTCCACTCTCTTCTTTAATTCTTCTGAGTGGAGGGTCTTTAGCTGGCCTCCACTGAGATCTTGAATTCATTTTTCCAGTAGAAAGTGAGGGGCAACTTGAAGTGCCCCAAGTTGTTAAAGATTTTCGTTTTTAAAAACACTTCAGGACCTCATACTTACTTTAAGTAGTGTCTACCATGAGGAAATGTTGCCTTTTTCTGTGACATAAGGTAGGTAGAATGATTCTTGATTCTCCTTTTTAACAGTTTTTAATTCATTATTTCCACTCCCATTTTGTATTCAATCCTCTGACTTCTGTATTCTGGCCTATCATACTACAAAAAGAGTATAAGTAAAGCTTACCAATGACTTTCTAACTGAAAAATTCAATGTTAACGTTTTAGTCATTGTATTATTTGGCATCTTTCAGAAATTTAAAAAAAAACGTTCAATATTCCTTCCCTTTTGAAAATCTCTACTATCCATCTAATGATCTAAACCAGAAATTTGGAAACCATCCCATAATATTTAGTTTCCCTCACCCATCTCATCTATAAACTCTTATCTTTATCCCTTGCCTTTACATGCCTACCTTTCCCACTGGACAAACATATGGGTCCTATTTCATGTAATTTCTAAGGCAGTCTAATTTGGCTATCCCAAGCCCCAAGCCTTTCTTACCAATAAGGTTTAGAACTAAGACTGATACCCAAGATGTGGGACAAATCAAATAATTGATGTATTTCCATATTGTTTTGAAAATCTTTACTCCAGTTGCACCTGGAAACTGGTGAATTAGAGATAAACCACATATTCAAGTCTCATTAACTCCTCCTGTGTTGTTTCATCAGGTTGATTCACTGGCTTACACGAACACTTGGGTTGGAGTCCTTTCTCCAGCCCATCAACAGCATCTACTTAACTTTAGGATAGATATTCAAGCTCTGGAAGGATTAGTTTTCTCATATATAATTTTGGGCTAATAGTACCCATTTCGTAAGATGGTTTTGAGGGTTAAATGAGCTAATGCACATAAAGCACTTAGTTTGGTGTCAGGCATGGTATAATTCCTCAAACTATTACATATTACTATTATTTTTACATTTATTATTGTTATTATAGTTACTACTATCCTATTTGCCTGGGAGCCCTGTTCTGAACCTCAGCTTTCATGACTTGGGTTCTCCTAGGACTGTAGTCTCTGCATAACCTCTATTCACTATCCAGTAAGAGCAAAACCTCTGGAAATATGGCTGCAGCCTGGTTAACTCTTGAGTTGGATCCATTGTCATACCTACAGATTAAACTTCCATACTGACTGAAATATTTCTGAACCCTTGTGATATTTTGGCTTCAGTTCAACTAGAGCTCCTGCTCAGAGTCCACATTTCTCACCTTGGTCAATTGACTCTCTCTAATGTCCACTTGGATTTTCATTCTCAGGGGATGATTGGCTACTCAGCTTTTGCATATCACACGCACAATCATGTCTCCACTGAAATATAGGATGATTTTGGAGGACAGAAGAGTGAAGTACTTCTTCTATAAGGAGAAAACAGAGAAAATACTGGGTGGAATCTGAGCTTGAGATGATAGAAGTATAGAGAAGATTCCAGAGATGAGTAGAAGCATGAGTAAAATATTGGTGGCACAAAAATGAGATGACAGTGATGGCCCTGATTCCAGAATTACTACATTTTGATTATATTCAAGTATGTCAAATCCGGCTGAAATTCATGCTATCGGAGCAGGACGTGTTTCTTGTCTACTTCCCCCATGATTCCAAACTAAATTGAACTCAGAGATAAGATTAAAACCTGTCCAGCTTCACTCAGTTCTTGTGACAATCTATCTACACAATCAAAGGGGAGATGTGCCCTTTGGTCTTATTGGTTAAGCGTCTTATAATTTTTCCTCTCTATTTTTGCATGATTTCATTCTCATATCACTGTCAGCATCTCTTTTATTTTAGGGGGCTATAGAATGGTGTTGAGTACAGTGAAGAGAGTATTGAACTGTTATTGAAAATATAGGAATCTCATTCTGTTTCAGACTAGGTACTTTATATCTCAGGTCAGGAATTGGTATACTATAGCTTGTGGCCAAATCTGGCCTGCCTCCCATTTTTATTCAACCTTTGAGCTAAGAATGGATTGTACATTTTAAACTTAGGTTTAAAAAAAGATCAAAAGAAGAAGAATAATGCATGACACATAAAAACTATATGGGATTCAAGTTTTCAGCGTTCATCAATAAAGTTTTATTGAAATGCAGTATAGTTATATGTTTCCATAGTGTCTATGGTTGCTTTCATGCAACAATAGCAAAGTTGTATATCTGTGATAGAGACAGTATCCTCTGTCTCAATCAAAATCAAAATGAAAAATATTTACTATCTGGCTCTGAATTTACAGAACAAGTATGCTCACCTCTGCCTTGGGTCTTCAGTTTCCTTCGTAAGATATATACCTAGACAGATATTTCATGAAAGCTATCTTCTCCTTTATCTTATAAAAAAGAATTCACTTTTAAAAGTATAAAGGCTGTTTCAAACACTATTGAATATACAAGGCAGAATGTAGCTAAGCTGTAAAAATGTTCAATTGTACATTATTTTCGAAGCCTCCTCCTCATCTACTATAGGGAATATAGGCATAGAAACTTGCTCTAGTAAAAGAAGTAACAGTCAGTAGGAATGGAACAAGTGTCCTCACACATTGCCTGCATAGCAGCCCACTGGGTTGTAGGATGTTTTCTGAGGGTGGAGATGGTGTCATTTACAACTTAATTGTTGTCCCTCAGCATCTGAAAAGGAACCTTTGGAGGTTTGCTTTTTGGAGCAGTAATATTTGTCTTGACAGCCTCAGTCAATTTTAATCTTTGACTAAGTACTAGGATAGTAATCTCTGAATGATTGAATAAGTCACCCTGAGTCCACTCTCTGATTTAAACACAATTGAATCAGATTTGCTTTTTAAACTGGGACTTTAGAAACAAAGCAATATAATTAGAAATAAGAACCAAGGCAAAATGCAGGACACAATGTGTATGTCTCCACTAAGTAAGTAGGTTTATATATCTGTCTTCATTGGATTGAGGTTACCTCTAAGAAACTTCATAATTCAGTTCTGACTCTCCAATGCCGTATACAACACCTAGTGAGTAAATTAAAAAAGTAAATAAAATAAGGAAGAAAAATTATATAGTGATAAAGAAAGACACATTTTTCCAAAGCAGAGAACAATTGAATGTATAAATCAACATATGAACAATAATGTTGACATGTTCTAGCTTTAAAAAGGGAAACTTTCTCTTTTTACATAGCTGATTACATTGAGAATGTTTGTTCAAATCAAGTTTCCAATGTCTTTTCTTCAACATTCTGTTTAATTTTGACTTGAAGTGCTCTCTTCTTGAGTCTGTTCTTCTAAATTCATATATTCTCTACCAACTGTGTAGATTAAGAGATGGCTGTCATATTTACTAAATATCTAGTTACCCTATTCCAAGGGCATTCTGGAAAACAAATGTAGCGGTGACAACAGTATTGTTTGGGTTGTGGTACATTTGAAAAAAATTACCTCTGGACAATTTACACAAAGGCAAATGTCAAGGAATTACAGAAACTTTTTTTTGAAAACTACTGTGTGCGAGACATTTCTGAAGTCTTATTGTACTTAATCCTCACAGCAATCCTGAAATGTGCTTTATAGATTAGGACACTGAGACAGAAAGAAAATAAGAACTTTCTCAAAGAAGGAAAAAACTGACATGTTTAATTCTATGGCCCAGATGCCCAAGTGAGACATCTTAATGGGTAACATTCTTGACCTGATTTTTTGTGAGATGATAGTACCTCAGGGGATTCAGTTAACGACTAAAACCCCAAGCTTTATAAAGTGTCTCTGAATATTTTGTATTTTCTCCTTCACCCTCATGCTGCAGTGACGATTAGTCAGATTGGAGGAAATGCCTGCCACTGACAGGTGGCCCACATAGAGAAGCATTTGCTTCTGTCCTGAATCTGAAATAAGGCCTCTAGAGTAATAAGATCAGCCTTGTCAATTAATGAAGAAAAACTTCAGGACTGGTTCATTGTGATTTCCTAGCTAGAAGTGCTGGAAAGCTATCTGCTATTATTTTAAAGGAAGCTAGTTTACATGAAACCAAAGAAAAATAATATTTCAAAAAAGGGAGGAAACATTAAATGTCAATCTGACAAGTCATTTTTTGATACCGCTATGATAAGCATTACTCACAATGTGCTAAATTCACTTTAAAGGCTATTGAAGCCTCTACTATATTTTAAAATAAACCAGAATGAGTATTTGAAAGTAACAGAGCTATTTGGGCCAGTTACAAAAAAACATTTGTTGCACTTTCCTATGGTGATAGTGTAAGTGCAACATTGCAACATTTCTGCTAAAGACAAAATCATATTGACTTCAGTGAGCTTTTGGACTAAGGGAGCCATCAAGGAAAATAGTACTGATTTAAGTTCCTTTCTTTACTTTCACATGGATATCAACAGAAAAATACAAAGAAATATTAATTGCCATGCTGCTATGTAATAGCTTGTTTCTAGACCAAGAAAAAGGCAATTCTACTTAACGATAAGAATATATTTTGCTATCAATAAAATTATGATGTGACTTACTAATTTTCTGGTAAGAGCAACTTATTTGGTGAAATTTTTTTCTCCAAAGTGTTATCCAATATGGAAATAGGGCTGTTAGTAAAAGCAAACAGTGGACATAAAGTACATATTTCACTTTAAAAATTAGACAACTTTTGTATGATTACTACAGATATAATATTCCTATTTTTCTTTAAAATATTATACTCACCGGGTAGGCTGATAATTTATCCTCCATAAATGTACAAATCTCTCTCTCTCTCTCTGTGGTGGTGGTGGTTATAGTCCATCTGATTTTCTGTTGGAGATAGTGTACATTATTTCTTTTATTACAGAAAAAGCAAGGTTTATCACTCAGGAGAGCAGGAAACTTCCAAACCAGTCACATAAGGATTAAATAAGGAAAAAAGCTTCATTTTAACAAAGGAGTATTCTATTTGGAGAGTTAATGACCTATCATGATGAGACGAACACCTGGGCATTTGTGTTCAGCTCCACTTTCACCCAAAGTCAAGACATATCTCATTGTACTTCTTTCTGGAAGAGAGCTGTTCAGGTGTCATCTTCTTATTATGGAGGGATATTAGGGCATGGGCAGGTTTTTGGCCATGAGCCACCATCATTTAAATAACTGGTGGTTAAGTTGGGAAATAAACTCAGATATATTTGAATTCCAAGGTTTAAATAAACTTTGTGGTTACAGACGTAAGAAATTCAAGATAGAAAATAGAAGAATTCACCATTTTGAAATTTGATAGGTTTATAGAAATTCTATTCAACTGCTAAAAAAAATGGTACCTTCATTTTTCACCAGTGTCAACTAAATTATTCACATTATTTTATGAAGGCTGCTGGGTTTCCATAAGTTCATACTTAAAATATAACAGGCTCCTTCCTGGAAGCAAATATATGCAGACTTCCTCCCAAAGAGTCCTATGAAATATAGTTGTAGACTTTAAAAGGTAAATTTTATAGTATGTGAATTATGTCTCAATTAAAAAATAAGCAAGTAGGAAGTAGAAGAAATATATAAGATTATTTTTTAACAGACAGGCTGTTATGGGCTGAATTGTATCCTTTCAAAACTCATATGTTGAAGTCCTAACTTCCAGTACCTCAGAATGTGGCTGTATTTGGAGATAGGGCCTGTAAGGAGGTAGTTAAGGTAAAATGAGGTCATATTGATGGACCCAAATCCACTATAACTGGTGTCCTTATAAAAAGAAAATTAAGACTCAGATACAGAGAGGAGACCATGTGAAGACAATGGAAGAAGATGTCTATCTATAAGCCAAGGAGAGAGGACCTCAGAAAATATCAATCCTATCCCCACTTTGATCTCAGACCTCTAGCCTCCAGAACTGTGAGAAAATAATTTCTTGTTGTTTAAGCATCCTAGTCTGTTGTACTTTGCTATGGGAACCCTAGAAAACAAATATACATGCTATCCCAATTTTAATAGTTTTAGCTTCATCTCTTTTATAAGGCAGCATATATTTTTATGCTAAATAGCCTAAGGTGTCAGAAATCATTTCCCTCCTCTTTTTCAGGTGTTTTATTTGTTTATATCTGTTCAGATAGTGCAAGTGATATGAGAGCCACTTGTTTAACTTTTAATTTCCTTATTGTATTATTCTTAATATACTTGAAATGATTTCTTTAGTGATCTCTTTTTCTTTGTTATTAGATGTAGTGATTGGATTTTACCGTAAACTCGAACTTTCTACTTGAAAGGTGCTTTGTTTCTTACTCATTTTCATCTTTTAAACTGCCCTGATTAGTGATAAAACCAAAGAAATTGGAAGCATAGTATTAGCATTTGAACATAGCACAGTAACTGTTTACCTTACTCTTCCCATGTACACACACAGCATTTTTTGGAATGGTTGTCAGATTCCACTAAGTTCGAATGGCTTTCAACAGCCTTAGTTTGGGCTTGCTTATAAACAATGTAAAAAGAAGTGAGGCCTCCTGACAGCACCTAACCTTTACTTAAGGAGACTCTTAGAATTTGTCATGTGATGGTTTCTTTAAAGAAAACTCAGCCGAAAGTGTTATACTCAGGTTCTTTTCTTTGAGAAGAAAATATGGAGGTCTGATTTTCTTGACTTTACTTATTTCCTACGTAAGTTTTTTAAAAATTAAGAAATATGCTAACCAGCTGTTCTCAGAATTTTCTCAAAATTTTCTTCTCAATGTGTGACTTTGAGACATATTGGCAGGAGAAGGTGTGAATATTCAAATGAATTTTCCTAGAAAGGATCTAAAATCTACTGAAATTTTGAAAAATCTCTTTAGCACAATTTTTTTTTCCTACTGGAAAGTGCAAATGCATTAGGTGGAAGCATATCCTCATTGTAAAAGCTACTTTGGGGGGATTCACAAATATTCATACACATTTTCCTTTTATTTATATAGTAAATATTTCTCTTCTATCTCATAAATACAGGCATTGCCTAGGCCCTGGGAATGTAGCTGGGCAGAAACATAGATAAGCAATTAGGTTTATGAGCAGTTTACAGTTTAGTAAGGAAGATGGACATTAAACAAATAATGACACAAATAATCACATGCATTATGACATAAATGATTAATTATTCGTTCTATGTGGTCCTAAAGGAGAGAAACAAAGAGTTCTGAGAATGTAGAATACTGAGATTTATCCTTGTCTGTGTAGCCAGTAAGTCTTCCCTAAGACTGGTGAGGGGAATGACCAAAGCATTCCAAAGTGTCTTCACTTCACACACTCAACCTTGGGGTTGCACCACCTGTAGGGTACTGGGTTAAGATGGCTCCCTGTTCCAGGTGTGGTAGCAGCACTGTACCTGGAAAGATTCTTCATTTCCATCTCACAGGACTCACATCTGTCAACTCCAGGTAACCATTCACACTCCTTCCTTTTTTGCTGAATCCTCTTTCAGGAGCTTTGTTGTACCTTTGTGCAGCATGGTTTATATTTGGGGCTCCCCAAGTCTATCAGAAATATTCATGTATTATGCATTTTCTTCTCCATAATGGCAATTTCCAGTCTCTTTTCCTTAGTGTCCACACTCCTCCTCCTCAAGTCTCCTTGGACTATTTATAAATAAATACATGCAGTTAGATCTTGAGAGAATGAGTGACCTGACTCAATATGGCTCTATAGTTGTGAGATAATTATAAATTATATGAAAGTATTTTGCTTTTTAATTTCTCATATCGAATATTTGAAGACAACATAAGGCCCACAAAAGACAGTTGAACTTCACTGACTTTATATTTTTTATTATTTTTTTATATGGGAGTATAGTTGAGTAAAAATGTTGTGTTAGTTTCAGGTGTACAGCAAAGTGATTCAGTTATACATATACGTGTATCTATTCTTTTTCAAATTCTTTTCTCATTTAGGTTATTACAGAATATTGAGCAGCATTCCCTGTGCTAAACAGTAGGTCCTTGTTGTTGGTTATCTATTTTAAATATAGTAGTGGGTACATGTAAGACTTTAAAATAATAATTCTCAATAAAAGGGTGGGTATGTGGCTGGGTAAGATACCACTTCCTGGTATGGGAAAATAGGTAGCAACAGAATGTATCCAGTAAAATCAGGGAAACTTTTCAGGCTACACATGTACCCAAGGCACTCCTAGATCTTCTTTCAGACTCTAATAAGGATAATGCTTTAAACTTATATATCAGCTCACCACAAGAAATTTTTTTTTCTATGCTACATGAATTTCTATGAGTTTGTCATGATGAATTTGGTTTTTAATCACTATTTTGGGTACTAGTTTTTCCTGGATATTTTGAACTGGTTTTGGGTAGAAAGTTGTATTTTCATGCCTTAAAATATGGGAGGTGCCACAGAGCCTGTAGAAATATTCAATTATTGATTCTGTGGGATTATTACAAGATTACATTTCTTTTAGCATTTAAAAAGACAGACACAGCAATTTATATTTATAATGGAAAGAGTCTCAGCATTAGGTAACTCATTAACTTGTAAATGTTTAACCAACTCACAGGAAGCTGTAGAATTAATAATTATTGTAAAAAAGTAGTTTTTGTAAGTCTGGAAGATTTAAAAAGTTTTGAAAATGTAATTTTATTCCTATTATATTTAACAAGCATTTATGTAACTATAATTATTATATAATGTTCTTAATACTTTTATAGCAATTGATATAGAAGTAGCTCTATAGCTAAAATAATCACATTCTTTCGAAAACAAATATAATTTTTCCCTATTTCAGATCTTTTATATAGTTTAGAACTCTACATTATTTACCCTTTACTATAGGTTTTTGGGAGAGAGCAATATATAATGTCTTTTCACTACTATTTTAATTATACATTTATTTTGTTTGAATTATATGGGGAACATCTACAATGACTCCTTACAACAACTGTATTTCAACAGAATTACACAGTAATAACTAAAGTTCCTGGGTAGTTATACAGAAAAATATAGAAGAGTATAGTGGCATGCATGTGCCATGTTGGATAAATTGAAATTAAAATATTAATTTAAATTTAAGATTTTGACTGAGTATAGTTTAATAGTGTTAAAACTAGGGTTGCCAGATAAAATAAATAATATTAATTTAAATTTTAGATAAACAGCAAATCCTGTTTTTTTTTTTTTAGTATAAATATGTCCCCCAAATTGCATGGGACACACAAAAAATGAGGATGAGTAAAGGAAAAATTCAGTTGACATATTTTCTAAATAATGAAAAATGAAAGGTTATATTACCTGTAATATATTTCTTATCTCATCTATCTCTCTATCCCCATCCATCCACTACAGGTGCACACAACTTTATGCAGTAGCTACCATAACAAATTTCCTCATACAATCAATGTTGAGCAACACTTTTAAAAGCAATAACGCATTCTACTATTTCTTCCTCTTTTCAATGTAAAACTTCAAACAGTTTATCAATGTCAGGCTGCGTGAAACACTCTTCCACAAATATATCATATAGAAAAGTTGTCTGGCTCAGTCTCCTAAGAAATCAAGGAGGAAAGAGCTCATAATTTTCTAGAAATTGTAGTTTGTTTTGATAAGCAGTTGCATTTTTCTCCTTATCCAAAAATTCATCATATATCTATGTTCCTAATATTTCCTTTAACTGTCAGTTGGCTATATTTTTTGGAGATGATAACATCGAGCAAGATTTAATTAATGCAGCAGACATGAGAACCTACTATAAGAAGATAGCACTTTTTAAACTACTGTGGTTAATTTAAGTATGTACATTTAATTTTTGCTCTCAAGGTATTTATACTGCTCAGGTGGCAAGGCATGTGATTAAGTGTGATGAAATATAAAATGCCATACATTTTAGAATTAAAGGAATAATGTAGTACTATGCATGCAAGGATTAGGGAGAAGTGAATCAGGGTTGAGGTAAGGAATTTAGGGAGGCCCCCTGGAAGGCAATCTACAGAGCCTTTATGAGTACAGATAGAATTTGTTGAGAGAAATTTTCCAGACATAAAAAAATAGTATGTAAACGAAGGTGCAGAGATAGAGAAATAAATGAGTGTGGGGAAGTGAGCACTCTAATTTGTCTAAAGTTTTAGATGAAAGCATGAGTTAATGAGAGATAAGACTAGATCAGTAGGTAGGAGTAAGTTTGTAGAGAGTCTGAAAGTCAAGCACCTTAGACTTTATTAACCAGGCTACTTCAGGGCTTGAATAGGAAAGTGACATGAAGGAAAGTGAAAAGGGCAACAGTGGAGAAGAATCAGTTGAAGAATAAGCAGGCTAGATTAATAAATATTTCTATTACTTTTTCTTGTTGTTATTCTCTCCTAAATTCACCTCAGGAAAGCAGATTTAAAAGCTGTTGGGTTCTGCCCACACCTATGTGAATTTACGCTCTGTACTTTTTAAATGGAGTCATAGAAAAATAAATAAATAAAAGTGTATCCACTTTCCCTCTCTGCACATGTCCTGTGCATTCTGATTTTCCTGTGGCTATTTCTGTTCTCTTCTGAGCACTGTGATTGGAGAGAACAGCCTGGCTAGCACATGATGTTCCTCCTTGCCTGATTATTTAGTTGTTTCTGCAAAACCAAATCCTTCTTAGCTTTCTAGAATTTACTGCCCTATCATGTTCCCTGGTCAGGGCCTGAAAGAATCCTGAGTAAAACACAATCCGTAGTCAGTGGATGAAATAATGTGTTAAGAATTCATCTTTGTTTTATGTAGCTGGAAAGTCATGCAGTCAAATTAAATTTCAGAAAAATACTTTGAAAAGAGGATTGATAGGTTTTTATTTCCCTAATTCACCCACTGATCTTTAGGGATATTTGGTATGATAATTCATTATTTACTATTTTTCTGCAGTAACAGTGTTCTCTGAATAGAATATGAGACAGAGAATAAAAAATTGCATTTTATTAGGGCTGCTCACAATTGCAGAAGTGACTAGCTGATATTTGACTAGGGATCTGCCAGTATTCTTTTATCAGGGGTTAGGATTGGCTCTTAAAATAATACTACATAAAAACTGGAGAAATAAGGTTTTATATCAGGAGTGCTTTTTGAGAAAAATAAGTTACTTTAAACCGATTGTTTTGGTATACATTTTCAAAGTGGTGGCTTTAATAGAATTATTGAGTGGGGAATTAAATGCTTTTTCATTTTTAAATAACTACCATTAAAAGTTGTGGTTTTGGGCTTCCCTGGTGGCGCAGTGGTTGGGAGTCCGCCTGCCGATGCAGGGGACACGGGTTCGTGCCCCAGTCCAGGAGGACCCCACGTGCCGCGGAGCGGCTGGGCCCGTGAGCCATGGCCGCTGAGCCTGCGCGTCCGGAGCCTGTGCTCCGCAACGGGAGAGGCCACAACAGTGAGAGGCCCGCATATTGCAAAATAAAAAACAAAAAAAACCCCAAAATAGTTGTGGTTTTTCAGGTGCCTTTTTACTTCCTTTGCAACAAAGTTGGTGCTTTTTGTAGAAATGCTTTGTGGGTCAGCATTTCCTTTGTAGATTATTAATGAGGTCTGAAAGTTTAGTATAAAATAAAAGCATATTTCCTGGAAAGATAGAATTGAATTTCTATTTTCTTTTAAAAAAATGGGACATGGAGGAAGGCACATATAATGACTTTGTGGTACTAACTAATATATCTCTAATAAAACCACAAGTTGAACACTATAGTTTAAAAGTCACTTCTGCTACATATTATCTTTGCTTCTCTATTTTAAAGGTGGCCTTAAAGTTTACTTGGGCATATGTATTGTGAAATTTTGAAACAGACATCTTTATCCACTCTGATTTACTTACCTAATTTTGTTTAATAAAATATTGGTACAAGGAAAGCCTTCATGAAAATAAAATTTATAAAAGAAAAATTTACATGTTAGTGTGAAAGTTAAGAACATTTGCTAATTTGCCTTGTTTTTGGTTAATACATATTTTTTGTCTATGTTCACTTTTATTTTTAATTAGGAGGGCAAGTGTTATTTTTGTACTCTATAGATGAAGAGACTGAGACTAAAGAAAATTAGATGATTGTGCCACCATCACACTAACAATAAATGACTGAGCTTAGAATTCAAATCTTTAGATTCCTGGTTCAATACTCTGAAAAATGCTGCCTCTTGCTACTAAATCTAATTTACAGTATAATTTGGCACAATACTATAGACACTGTTTCTGGGAAAAAGAAGAATGATATTATTATAGCAAGTTCTGAAATATAGACTATTCTGCTGACATGAACACTGAGAACTATGATACCAGGTTGTAGTGTATTGATGATAAGAGCAAAGCATACTGGTGAACTTAATTAGGTAAAATTATTGGAGCTCTGAGGTTTAAGTGTAGCCAAAATGTGTGTGTGTGTATATGCATATCAATTTAATAACATTACATAAATTTCTTTTCTTTCCCCTCCCTTCCTCCCTCCCTTCCTCTTCCTTCCATCTTGCCCTACATAAAAAGTGAACTATTTGTTGGGGAGCAGTAATCCTTGATGATGTTATTCTTCATCTCTTAACCCTGGTGCCTAATGCAGCACCTTTGTCAGTAGTCCTTCAGTAGAAATCTATTGAATTAATTAATAAATCTTTATTCAGAGTGAAGGGAGCTGTTTGGTTTCCTTTTCTCCCTAAAACTCTTATATATGTACTTTTAATATCTATATATAATAGTATGACTAGAATGGGGCCTTTTATAGAGTAACTTAACCTACAAAAAAACCTTTGATGTTTGATGCCCTAACATTTCTTAAAAGGAAATATAAAATTAGACAGAGGAACTTTTCCTTTCTACAGTCTAAGACCTCAGCCAAATCTCTGCCATTTTCCCCAATACATGTTAAATAGCATAGAGATCCATTTTTACAATAGATTAAATATTTGACATTTTTCACTAGTTCATATTCATATTCTGAGAGAGATCCCATACCATCCAGACATGCACTTAAAAGTGTTTCAGTTCCATATGTTCATTCTTCACAGGATAGGTATTCCATTACTCACAATCAAAAATGTAGAAAATGTGCAAATCCCTCATATAAAGCCCTTAGCCAGAAAGAACTCTATCTCCATGGAATTTCATAAATCTCTGGCAATTTATAAGCAAGAATTATACAACATTCCAGTAATATTTCCAAATAAATTCCTTTTCTTTTTCTGAAATTTCTTTCTCAGTAGTTTTAATATTTCCAAAAGGCTCAATCAATGTTCCCAATCACTAGTCCTTAGACAATTTTAAAATACATTAAATGCCATATTATTTAAAGTGTGTAAAGGTGCTATTATCATCACAGAGAGAAAATAAAATCATGTGCAGCCTGATTTGTCTCCTTCAAACTTTGAAATGCTTTAAACCCTATCTGGTTGTCTTGATGAGAAGAGATTCTTTGAGTCTGGTGTAAGAGATACCTGTTGTAGATAACATAAAGGGAAGATACAGAGGAGACAAATTTTCCGTCAAGGCTTAGGGCCAGTTCTGGCAAATATTCTTATAAAAGGTAAAGTTAGATAGACTGAACTGGATGGAATATAGATGTATAAAGCAGTAAAAATTCAATAAACATTCAATAAATGGATAAAGAAGAAAGAAAAGAGGGGAAGGAAGGAAGGAAGGAAGGGGGAAGGAAGAAAGAGCGGGCTAATGAAATGTATGAATGTGTCATCTCACAGAGAAGGCTTTGGCTTTTATGTCTTTTCTTTGCCACCTCCTCAAATATTGTCTCAAATTAATTGTTATTGATTTTTTTGAGAATACTTTAAATATCCTTTAAAAAGCCTCAGTAGCCTTAAATGTTTTAAGTTTCCATCATAGATGTGCTTGTCTCTTTAAGTAAAGAAACTTGCCTTCACTGGCGCTAGATGTGATATCAACTTTCAAGAAGTGTGAGTGTATTTCAAGTAACCCCTGTAGAGCACAGTTAAATTCTAGAGGTTTCATTTATAATAAAAAGTTCTGTATTTTTAAGAAAGAGTAGTAAGTAATTCTTTTATGATTTTAGAATAGATGATGGTAGTCATGATCTTAAGATATAGATAAAAACATTATATGGTATTATTTGTTTGTTTATTTATTGAAATTGAAAGTTAAAGACAGAGACAACATAGAAAGAAATATGTGTATTTTTCTCATATAATTCAGTATTTCTGTTAGATGAGAGAGGAAGAGATCAGATTCAGTGTTCTGATAAATTCTAAGTTGAAAAAAATTGTCCACTGAAGTCATACTACCATTGACAGGGAATTAAGCTGCATCCTGCAGGGTCCCTTATCACTGAACAACATGAAAATCAAGGAAGACCACATAACCCTTGGGATATCAAGTTTATATAAAATCTTTGAACTGAGAATAAGCTCCAGAAGGAATGTGATTACAAAAACGATTTCAGCAGAAGTTGTACAAGTATTAAATCTAGTCTAGTAGTTTGATTTTTTTAATATTTAGAATTAAATATTATAGTTTTCAAATATTTAATTATGTAGGTTACATGCATATATAAATCTATATTATACAATAATAAATATATATTATATATTATACATATTTAATTATGTATATGTTACATGTATATATAAATCTATATTATATAATACACTCAATTCTCATTAGCTACAGTAGTTATGTTCCATGTCATGATGAATATTGATTTAGTGAATATTGAACCGTTTCGCCTAGGGA
Source organism: Delphinapterus leucas (assembly GCF_059928025.1). Classification (NCBI taxonomy): domain Eukaryota; kingdom Metazoa; phylum Chordata; class Mammalia; order Artiodactyla; family Monodontidae; genus Delphinapterus; species Delphinapterus leucas. The sequence goes on from NC_143145.1 coordinate 54,132,433, forward strand.
AAATCCTCTGAGCCTCTGATCACAACATTTTCATCAATTGACCAATACATATCCTTGTTTCATGTGTGTTTCTGTTTAAAGACACATTATTTTAATAGTTATGGTTGATTCATGGATAGATATGGAACTCATGGACAACAACACTATAACTCATGCCTCAGTAAAGCTTATCTCACACACATATTTTCCCTTTAAGGCACATTACAGGCTTCTTGCACTTAGGAGCACTAGGCAGCACTGCAACACTATACTTGGTGGCCATTTAAAATAGCAAAATCACCAAAAAAAAAAAAAAAAAGCACAAGATGTGAATGACATGGCACTAATTATACCACAAATAGAACACTCACTTACAGTATGAAAGTTGATATAAGAAGGCAAAACATTGTCTTCTTCCATCTCAGCTGGGAACAGTGCATGTCAGGTGATTCAAATTTTTCACAACCCTACACATACACATGCCCACAAATGATTGTGAAGCATCAAAAGCACTGATTTTGAGGTTACAAATAAATTTTAGTTATCAGGTGAATTTTCAAATATGCAATCCATGAATAGTGAGGAAAAACTGGGTATGTGTGTATGTATGTATGTGTCCATGGGTTTGTATGTGTGTGTATATATTTGCTTAATAAATTATTCATTCTTCAGTGGTAACTGTTTCTGCCGTTTTGTTAAAAAGGAAAAAACAAGATGTTTTTAAACAGACTTTTCTATAGATTTTGGAAAAATCATAGTGTCATATGTCTACAACCACAGTTCCATACAAAACATTTCTACCCCAAAAAACTTCCTTCATGATAATCCAGTATAAGCAACCTCTCTTCCTACCTCCTACCTAGCAACCACTGATTTGTTTTCTGTACCTATAATCTTGCTTTTCTAGAATGTCATCTAAATGGAATCATATCTTATGTAGGCTTTTGAGTCTGGCTTCTCTCACTTAGCATAATGCATCTGATATTTACCCATACTGTTGTATGATTCAGTCATTTTTTCTTGTTATTACTGAAAAGTATTCTATCATATGGATGTACTAAAGTTTGTTTATTCATGTACTTGTTGAAGAATACATGAATTACTTCAAGTTTTTAGCAGTTATTAAGAAAGCTGCTTTAAACAGTCATATACATGTTTTGTATGAACTAAAGTTCATTTATCTTGAATGAATGCCTGAGAGTGGAATTGCTGTCCCATTGCATTCTCACCAGCATTGTATGAGAATTCTAGCTGCTATATATTCTCACTGGTGCTTGGTATTATCAATTTAACTTTGTTTTACTTAAAGTTTAGCCATTTTAATGAGTCATTTGTGATATCTCATTGTGATTTTAATTTACATTATCTGAATTGTGATGTCAAACATATTTTCATAGATTTGTTTGCTATCCATATATATATATTTTTTTTAGTGAAGTGACTTTTCAAAACTTTTACCTATCTTTAAAACCAGTACTGTTTCTCACTGGATTAAGTTTGAAAGTAATTTACATATTCTGAGCACTAGTTTTTTGTCAGAACTGTGACTGCTCTTTTCATTCTCTTTCAGAGAGTATGAGTTTCAAATATTGGTGAAATCCAATTATCAGTTTTTTTCTTGTCATATCTAATAATTTTTGCCTAATCTAAGGTCATAAAAATTTTCTCCCATGTTTTCTCCTAGAGGTTTTATAGTCTATGTTTCACATTTAATTTAAGGTAATTATCAATATGTATGTTCCTATTACCATTTTCTTTTTTTGTTTTGAGTTTGTTTTTGTAAGTCTTTTTCTTCTTCTTCTCTTGTGTTTCCTGCCTAGAGCAGTTCCTTTAGCATTTGTTGTAAAGCTGGTTTGGTGGTGCTGAATTCTTAGTTTTGCTTGTCTGTAAAGCTCTTGATTTTTCTGTCAAATCTGAATGGGAGCCTTGCTGAGTAGAATATTCTTGGTTGTAAGGTTCTTCCCTTTCATCACGTTAAATATATCATCCCACTCTCTTCTGGCCTGCAGAGTTTCTGATGAGAAATCAGCTGATAATCTCATGGGAGTTCACTTGAACATTATTAGTTTCTTTTCCTTTTATGCTTTTAATACTTTTTTCTTTATCTTTAATTTTTGTTAATTTGATTATTATGTGTCTTGGTGTGTTCCTCCTTGGGCTTATCCTGCCTAGGACTCTCTGTGCTTATTGGACATGGTTGACTGTTTCATTTCCCATGTTACAGAAGTTGTCAGCTATTATCTCTTCAAATATTTTTCTCAGGTCCTTTCTCTCTCTCTTCTTCTGGGAGCCCTATAATGCAAATGTTGGTGCTTTTAATGTTCCCCAGGGGTCTCTTATACTGTCTTCATTTTTTTTCATTCTATTTTCTTTATTCTGTTCTGTGGCAGTGATTTCCACCATTCTGTCTTCCAGGTCACTTATCTGTACTTCTGTCTTAGTTATTCAGCTATTGATTCCTTCTAGTGTATTTTTCACTTTAGTTACTGTACTGTTCATCTCTGTTTGTTCTTTAGTTCTTCTAGGTTTTTGTTAAATGTTTCTTGCATTTTCTTGGTCCTTGCCTCCATTATTTTTCTGAGATCTTGGATTGTCTTCACTATCATTATTCTAAATAAAACTCTTAGAGGAAAACAAAGGCAGAACACACTTTGACATAAGTTGCAGCAATATCTTTTTTGATCCATCTCCAAGAATAATGGAATTAACAACAAAAATAAACAAAAGAGACCTAATTAAACTCAAAAGCTTTTGCACAGCAAAGGAAACCATAAACAAAACAATAAGACAACCCACAGAATGGGAGAAAATACTTGCAAGTGATATGACGAATAAGGGATTAGTCTCCAAAATTTACTAACAGCTCATGCAGCTCAATATCAGAAAAACAAATAACCCAATCAAAAAATGGGCAGAAGACCTAAATAGAAATTTCTCCAAAGACATAGAGGTGGCCAAGAGGCACATGAAAAAATACTCAACATCAATAATTATTAGAGAAATGCAAATCACAACTACAGTGAGGTATCACCTCACACCAGTTAGAATGGCCATCATCACAAAATCTACAAACAATAAATGATGGAGAGGTTGTGGAGAAAAGGGAACCTTCCTACACTGTTGATGGGAATGTAAATTGGTACAGCCACTATGGAGAACAGTATGGAGCTTCCTTAAAAAACTAAAAATAGAACGACCATAGACCCAGCAATCCCACTACTGGACATATATCCAGAGAAAAGCATGGTTTGAAAGGAAACATGCACCTCAGTGTTCATTGCAGCACTCTGTCCAAAGGCCAGGACATGGAAGCAACCTAAATGTCTATCAACAGACAAATGGATAAAGCAGATGTGATACATATATACAATGAAATATTACTCTGCCATTAAAAAGAATTAAATACTGCCATTTTTAGCAACATGGATGGGCCTGGAGATTATCATCCTAAGTGAAGAAGGTCAGACATTTGATATATCATATCAAATATCATATGATACCCCTTATATGTGAAATCTAAAAAAAAAAATACTAATGAACTTATTTACAAAACATAAACAGACTCACAGACTTACAGAATGAACTTATGGTTGCCACGAGAATAGGATGGTGGGGAGGGATAGATTGGGAGTTTGAGATTGACATGTCCACTGAGCTATATTTAAAATGAATGCCTGTTTAAAAAAAAAAGTTATCCTCCCTGAAGGAAAAAAAAAAAAAAAAAGAAAGAAAGAATTCTTAATGAAGAATGAGGTGAGAGTTCAGAAATTTTCCATATGGATTTAATTCTGGAAGAATTACTTGGGCTTTGAAATGTGGAACCTATGCATTTGGAAACTCATTTAATTTCTCTGAGTCTGAGTTACATATAAAATTCATTTTTCCTACTTAATTTGATCAGTTATCTTCATTATGTGTCAAATCTTGCTTTTCTTCACCCATGATTCCCCTGAGACCACATAAATGTGCAAGTGTCTGTGTATGTGTGTGTACGCAGTACAGTGTATAAAGTGTGATTATTCAATAGTCACTTATGTAATAAATGAAAATACATAAATAAATATATATTCTGTGTAATCAGGAATATCAATATGAATCAATGAATATTGAAATATATATGTATATGCTATGTAATCAGGTAGTCTACATTTAACTGCAGTATGTAATCATTGATGGAACTTATCAACTCACTGTGATTTTTCTATATTATAAAGTGTTTGATGGTGGCACAGTGGTTAAGAATCCACTTGCCATTGCAGGGGACATGGATTCAAGCCCTGGTCCAGGAAGATCCCACATGCTTCAGAGCAACTAAGTGCATGTGCCACAACTACTGAAGCCTGCGTGCCTAGAGCCTGTGCTCCGCAACAAGAGAAGCCACCACAATGAGAAGCCAGCATACAGCAATGAAGAGTAGTCCTGCTCGCCACAACTAGAGAAAGCCTGCACACAGCAACAAAGACCCAATGGAGACAAAAATAAATAAATAAATAAATAAGTAAAGACACCACACAAACAGCACCCAAAAGAAAGGTGAATACATATATATATGAATATATATTCCACATGAAATATAATAAAGTCAGAAATAATTATCAGAGATTAGAATAGATACTACATAGTGGAAAAAAAAGCTATCAGAAAGGGTATAATTTGAATATGTATATGTATAACTTATACTTTGCTGTACAGCAGAAACTAACACAATATTGTAAAGTAACTATACCTTAATAAAAAAAAAAGCAAAAAAAAGTAAAAAATGAATAAAGTTTAAAAAAGTAAAAAAAAAAAAAAAAGTGTTTGCCCTGCCAATATTAAGAGAAACTGAGCTGTGCATGAACAATGATCACCAAAAATTTTGGTGTGAAGATATGTGACTTGTACTAGAAGGATATTTCTAGGCAAGCTCTCTGCTCTAACCCAGAGAAAAGACTGCAATGAGGTTCAAACCAAGAAACACGATAACTCCTGCCACCAGGTTGGTGAGTCCCACTGCTGGAAGCCTGTCCCTCTGCATTTTAACAGCAAACATAAAGCAGAGGAATGATAACAAATGAAAACTTGCAGGTTGGAGGGATCTTCAAGATGTCAGAGGAGTAAGATGTGGAGGTCACCTTCTTCCACACAAATACATCAAAAATATATCTACATGTGGAACAACTACAGAACACTTACTGAATGCTGGCAGAAGACCTTAGACTTCACAAAAGGCAAGAAAATCCCCATATACCTGGCCATATGGATAACAGGGTCTTGGTGCTCTGGCCTGGTGTCAGGCCTGAGCCTCTGAGGTGGGAGAGGTGAGTTCAGGACATTGGACCACAAGAGACCTCCAAACCCATTTAATATCAATAGGCGATCACTCTCCCAGAGATCTCCATCTCAACACTAAGACCCAGCACCACCCAATGGCCTACAAGCTCCAGTGCTGGGCACCCCATGCCAAAAAGTAGCAAGACAAGAACACAACCCCACCCATTAGCAGAGAGGCTGCTTAAAATAATACTAAGTTCACAGACACCCCAAAATACACCACCAGACGCAGCCCTGACTGCAAGAAAAACAAGATCCAGACCCACCCACCAAAAAAAATGGCACCCATCCCCTCCACCAGGAAGCCTACACAAGCTGCTGAACCAACAATAGCCACTGGGGGCAGACATGAAAAACAATGGGAGCCATGAACTTGCAGCAGGTAAAAAGGAGACCACAAACAAAGTTAAGCAAAATGGGAAGATAAGGAAATATGGAGCAAATGAAGGAGCAAGGTGAAAACCCAACAGACCAAACAAATGAAGAAGAAATAGGCACTCTACCTGAAAAAGAATTCAGAGTAATGATAGTAAAGATGATCCAAAACCTTGGAAATAGAATGGAGAAAATACAAGAAACATTTAAAAAGGACCTAGAAGAACTAAAAAGCAAACAAACAATGATTAACAACAAAAAAATGAAATTAAGAATTCTCTAGAAGCAGAATAACTGAGGCAGAAGAAATGATAAGTGACCTGGATGATAAAATAGTAGAAATAACTACTGCAGAGCAGAATAAGGATAAAAGAATGAAAAGAACTGAGGTCTGTCTCATAGACCTCTGGGACAACATTAAATGTACCAACATTCGAATTAGAGGGGTCCCAGAAGAAGAAGAGAAAAAGAAAGGGACTGGGAAAATATTTGAAGAGATTATAGTTGAAAACTTCCCTAACATGGGAAAGAAAAAAGTCATTCAAGTTCAGGAAGCACAGAGAGTCCCATACAGGATACATCCAAGGAGAAACACGCCAAGACACATATTAATCAAACTATCAAAAATAAAATACAAAGAAAAAAATATTTAAAATAGCAAGGGAAAAATAAAACAAATAACATACAAAGGAATCCCCATAACGTTAACAGCGGATCTTTCATTAGAAACTCTTCAAGCCAGAAGTGACAGGCAAGACATATTTTAGTGCTGAAAGGGAAAAAAAAACTACAACCAAGATTACTCTACACAGCAAGGATCTCATTCAGATTCGAAGGAGAAATTAAAACTTTACAGACAAGCAAAAGCTAAGAGAATACAGCACGACCAAACCAGCTTTGTAACAAATGCTAAAGGAACTTCTCTAGGCAGGAAACACAAAAGAAGGAAAAGACCTGCAATAACAAACCCCCCAAAATTAAGAAATTGGTAATAGAAACATACATATCGATAACTACCTTAAATGTAAATGGATTAAATGCTCCAACCAAAAGAAATAGACTGGCTGAATGGATACAAAATCAAAACCCATATATATGCTGTCTACTAGAGACCCACTTCAGACCTAAGGACACATACAGACTGAAAGTGAGGGGATAGAAGAAGATATTCCTTGCAAATGGAAATCAAAATAAAGCTGGAGTAGCAATCTCATATCAGACAAAATAGAAATTAAAATAAAGATTATTACAAGAGACAAAGTAGGACACTACCTAATGATCAAGGGATCAATCCAAGAAGATATAACAATTGTAAATATTTATGCACCCAACATAGGAGCACCTCAATACATAAGGCAAATGCTAACAGCCATAAAAGGGGAAATCAACAGTAACACAGTCAGTAGGGGACTCTAGCACCCCACTTTCACCAATGGACAGATCATCCATAATGAAAATAAGTAAGGATTCACAAACTTTAAATGACACATTAAACAAGATGGACTTAATTGATATTTATAGGACATTCCTTCCAAAATCAACAGAATACACTTTCTTCTCAAGTGCTCATGGAAAATTCTCCAGGATAGATCATGCCTTGGGTCACAAATCAAGCCTTGGTAAATTTAAGAAAATTGAAATCATATCAAGTATGTTTTACAACAACAATGCTATAAGACTAGATATCAAGTACAGGAAAGAAAACATAAAAAATACAAACACATGGAGGCTAAACAATAAGCTAATAAATAGCCAAGAGATGATGGAAGAAATCAAAGAGGAAATCAAAAAGTACCTAGAATGAAATGGCAATGAAAACACAAAAACACAAGACCTATGGGGTGCAGTGAAAGCAGTTCTAAGAGGGAAGTTTATAGCAATACAATACAATCTCAAGAAACAAGAAACATCTCAAATAAACAACCTAAATGTACACTTAAAGCAAGTAGAGAAAGAAGAACAAAAACCCCCAAAGTTAGCAGAAGGAAAGAAATCATAAAGATCAGATCAGAAAAAGCCACAGACATAGAGAATGGACTTGAGGACTTGGGGAGTGGGAAGGGTAAGCTGGGATGAAGCGAGAGAGTGGCATGGACATATATACACTACCAAAGTTAAAATAGATAGCTAGTGGGAAGCAGCCACATAGTATAGATGGGTCACCTCGGTGCTTTGTGACCATCTAGGGAGGGTGGGAGTGAAACACAGAGGGAGGAGATATGGAGATATATGTATAAGTATAGCTGATTTACTTTGTTATAAAGCAGAAACTAACACATCATTGTAAAGCAATTATACTCCAATAAAGATGTTTTAAAAAATATGATAATCCAAATTAATGCAGGAAAAGATTTCGACAAAATTCAACACCCATTTATGATAAAAACTCTCCAGAAAGTAGGCATAGAGGGAACCTACCTCAACATAACACAGGCCAAATATGAGAAACCCACAGCCAACATCTTTCTCAGTGTTGAAAAACTGATATCATTTCCTGTAAAATAAGGAACAAGGATGCCCACTTTCACCACTGTTATTCAACATAGTTTTGGAAGTTTTAGCCACAGCAATTAGAGAAGAAAAAGAAATAAAAGAATACAAATCAGAAAATAATAAGTAAATCTGTCACTGTTTGCAGTTGACATGATACTATATATGGAGAATCCTAAAGATGCTACCAGAAAACTACTAGAACTAATCAATAAATTTGGTAAAGTAAGGGATACAAAAATAATGCACAGAAATCTCTTGCATTCCTATACACTAATGATGAAATATCTGAAAGAGAAATTAAGGAAACATTTCCATTTACCACTGCAACAAAAAGAATAAAATATCTAGGAAAACCTACCTATGGAGACAAAAGACCTGTAGGCAGAAAACTGTAATACACTGATGAAAGAAATTAAAGATGATGCAAACAGGTGGAGAGATACACCACGTTCTTGAATTGGAAGAATCAACATTATGAAAATGACTATACTACCCAAAGCAATCTACAGATTCAATACAATTACTATCAAACTACCAATGGCATGTTTCAGAGAACTAGAACAAAAAATTTCACAATTTGTATGGAAGCACAAAAGAACCTGAATACCCAAAGCAATCTTGTGAAAGAAAAATGGAGCTGGAGGAATCAGGCTCCCTGTCTTCAGACTATACTACTAAGTTACAGTTATCAAGACATTATGGTACTGGCACAAAAATAGAAATATAGATCAGTGGAACAGGATAGAAAGCCCAGAGATAAAGCCACACACATATGGTTACCTTATCTTTGACAAAGGAGTCAAGAATATACAATGGAGAAAAGGCCGTCCCTTCAATAGTTGTTGCTGTGATAACTGGATAACGCCATACAAAAAAAAAAAAAAAACCCTCAAAATAGATTGAAGATGTAAATGTAAGGTCAGACACTATAAAACTCTTAGAGAAAAACACTGTTTGACATAAATCACAGCAAGATCCTTTTTGACTCACCTCCTAGAGAAATGGAAATAAAAACAAAAGTAAACAAATGGGATCTAATGAAACTTAAAACTTTCACAGAACAAAAGGAAACCATAAACAAGACGAAAAGACAAACCTCAGAATGGGAGAAAACATTTGCCAATGAAGTGACTGACAAAGGATTATCTCCAATATATATAAACATCACATGCAGCGGAGTATTAAAAAAAACAAACAACCTAATCCAAAAACAGGAGAGAAGATCTAAATAGACATTTCTCCAAAGAAGATATACAGATTGCTAACAAACCCATGAAATGATGCTAGACATCACTTATCATGACAGAACTACAAATTAAAACTACAATGTGGTATCACCTCACTCTGATCAGAATGGCCATCTTCAAAAATCTATAAAAAATAAATGCTGGAGAGGGTGTGGAGGAAAGGGAACCCTCTTGTACTGCTGATGGGAAAGTAAATTAATACAGGCACTATGGAGAACAGTATGGAGGTTCCTTAAAATAACTAAAAATACTACCATATGACCCAGCAATACCACTACTGGCATATACCTTGAGGAAACCATAATTCAAAAGAGTCTTGTACCAAAGTGTTCATTTCAGCTCTATTTACAATAGCCAGGAGATGGAAATAACCTAAGTGTCCATCATTGGATGAATGGATAAAGAAGATGTGGCACATATACAATGGAACATTACTCAGCCATAAAAAGAAATGAAATTGAGCTGTTTGTAATGAGGTGGATAGACCTAGAGTCTGTCATACAGAGTGAAGTAAGTCAGATCGCCCAGACAGAAAATAAGGAAATACAAGATTTAAATGACACAATAGACCAGATAGACTTAATTGGTTTTTATTGAACATTCTACCCAAAAGTGACAGAATACACTTTCTTCTTAAGTGCACACTCAATGTAGAAAACCTGAAAACATTTCCTCTAAGATCAGGAACAAGACAAGGATGTCCAATCTAGCCACTATTATTCAGCATAGTTTTGGAAGTCCTAGCCATGGAAATCAGAGAAGAAATAGAACACAAATTGGAAAAGAAGAAGTAAAATTGTCACTGTTTTCAGATGACATGATATTATGTATAGAAATCCTAAATATGCTACCAGAAACTACTAGAGCCAATGAAAGTAAGTGTCCTGTATTCTGATACACTAACAACAAATGATCAGAAAGAGCAATTAAGTAAACAATAACATTTACCATTGCAAAAAAAGAATAAAATACATAGGAATAAACCACCCTAACGAGGAAAAAGACTTGTACTCAAAACCCTATAAAAAACTGATGAAAGAAATCAATGATGACACAAACAGATGGAGAGATATACCATGTTCTTGAATTGGAAGAATCAATATTGTGACAATGACTATACTACCCAAAGCAATCTACAGATCACTGGAATCCCTATCAAATTACCAATGGCATTTTCTCACAGAATAAGACAAAAAATTTTACAACATGTATCAAAATACAAAAGGCCCTGAATAGCCAAAGCAATCTTGAGAATGAAAAACAAACCTGGAGGAATCAGGCTCCCTGACTTCACACTATACTACAAACCTATAGTAATCAACACAATATGGTGCTAGGACAAAACCAGAAATATAGATAAATGGTACAGGTTAGAAAGCTCAGAGATAAATCCACACACACCTATGGTCACCTAATCTATGACCAATGAGGCATGAATATACAATGGAGAAAAGACAGGCTCTTCAATAAGTGGTGTTGGGAAAACTGGACATGTAAAAGAATGAAATTAGAAAATTCCCTAACACCATACAAAAAATAAACTCAAAATGAATTAAAGACCTAAATGTAAGTCTGGACACTATAAAACTCTAAGAAGAAAACATAGGAAAAACACTCTTTGACATAAAACACAGCAAGCTATTTTTTGACCCTTCTCCTTGGGTAATGAAAATAAAAACAAAAATAAAAAAATTGGACCTAATAAAATTTAAAAGCTTTTGCACAGCAAAGGAAACCATAAACCAGATGAAAAGACAACACTCAAATGGGAGAAAATATTTGCAAATGAAGCAACTGATGAAGAATTAATCTCCAAAATATACAAATAGCTCATGTAGCTCAATATCAAAACAAACAACCCAATCATAAAATGGGCACAAGACCTAAATAGACATTTCTCCAAAGAAGACGTATAGATGGCCAACAGGCACATGAAAAGATGCTCAACATCATTAATTATTAGAGAAATACAAATCAAAACTAGAATGAGGTATCACGTTACACCAGTCAGAATGGGTATCATCAAAAAATCTACAAACAATTCATACTGGAGAGAGTGTGGAGGAAAGGGAGCCCTCTTGCACTGTTGGTGGGAATGTAAATTGATACAGCCACTATGGAGAACAGTATGGAGGCTCCTTAGAAAACTAAAAATAGAACTACCATATGACCCAGCAATCCCACTACTGGGCATATGCCCTGAGAAACCATAATTCAAAACGAGTCATGTACCACAATGTTCACTGCAGCACTATTTACAATAGTCAGGACATGGAAGCAGCCTAAGTGTCCATAGTCAGATGAATGGTTAAAGAAGATGTGGCACATATTTACAATGGAATACTACTCAGCCATAAAAGGAAATGAAGTTGGGTTATTTGTAATGAGGTGGATGGATCTAGAGTCTGTCATACTCTAGTGAAGTAAGTCAGAAAGAGAAGTAAGTCAGAAAGAGAAAAACAAATATATTTGTATATTTATATATTTATGCCCATATGTGGAATCTAGAAAAATGATACAGACATAACTATTTGCAGAGCAGGAATAGAGATGCAGAGGTAGAGAACGGATTTGTGGACACAGGGGAAAGTGGGATGAATTGAGAGATTAGGATTGACATATATACACTACCATGTACAAAATAGATAGCTAGTGGGAACCTGTTGTATAGTACAGGGAGCTCAGCTCTGTGCTCTGTTATGACCTAGGTGGGTGGGTTGAGGGGGGCATGAGAGGGAGGGCCAAGAGGGAGGAGATATATGTATACATAGAGCTGATTCACTTCATTGTACAGCAGAAAATAACACAACATTGTAAAGCAATTATACTCCAATAAAAAATAGACTATAAGTGGTCACATATGCATACATAGAGAATTTTTAATATCGTTTCATGTGACATGTATTTACATTAATTGTATTATGTTTTTACACCATTGAACAACTGTTGCTTTTCCTCAATAATTATTTTTTTGATTTATCTATGTTGAACTGGCTCCTTTATTTTACTCATCTACTGTTTTATATATACCTGCTACTTTTGTTTATCCAGTCCTCTTTTGATAGATACTTTGGTTGTTCCCATTATTTCACAATTACAAGGTGACAGTTAATTTTCCATGTACATGTTTCATTATTTTATGTGCTAGTGATCTCTCTAGGAGCAGATACTAGCAAGAGGAACTGTTAGGTCACTTAATTTCTTTACACAGTAGTCCCATCTTCACTTTTTATGTGTGTTGCCTAATTGCTTTCCAAATGGTTGAACAATTTTCCTTCTTTCAGGGAGTACCTGTCAGCATTTGACAATATACAGTGGATGCTCGAACAACATAGGGGGCTGTAGACACTCTCTGCAGTCAAAAATCCATATATAGGGCTTCCCTGGTGGCGTAGTGGTTGAGAGTCTGCCTGCCGATGCAGGGGACACGGGTTCGTGCCCGGGTCTGGGAGGATCCCACATGTCGCCGAGCGGCTGGGCCCGTGAGTCATGGTCGCTGAGCCTGTGCGTCGGGAGTCTGTGCTCCACAATGGGAGAGGCCACAACAGTGAGAGGCCCGTGTAACGCAAAAAAAAAAAAAAATATCCACATATAAATTATAGTCAGCCTTCTGTATCCATGGTTCCTCCATATCCCAGTTCCACTACCATGGATTCAACTAACTGCAGCTTGTGTAGTCTTTACTAGTGAAAAAAATACACATATAAGTGGACATGTGTAGTTCAAACCCACGTTATGGTTTAACTGTACAGAATTCTTAATTTTTTTCAGTCCAATGGGAAAACTGTTATCAGCTTTAATTTTCACTTGCCTGGTTATTGGTAAGATTGAGAATCTTTTCATTTATGTATTAGTGTTTGAATTAGATTTTCAAAAATTGTAAGTTTACATACTGTCCATAATTTTTGATTGGATGATTTGTCATTTTCATATTTATATGTAGGATTAGAACAATTATTCACAGGTCATCTATGAGGCAAGTATTTTCTCCTAGCATGTGGTTTCTTTTAAAACATAAAGTTGACTTTATTGTTAGTAAAGTTTTAATCACATTTAGATGTCTTTTTCTTTATTATTGTACTTTTCAGTTCTTTTTTTTTAACGTTTTATTGGAGTATAATTGATTTACAATATTGTGTTTTTGCTGTATAACAAAGTGAATCAGCTATATGTATACATATATCCCCATATCCCCTCCCTCTTGCATCTCCCTCTCATCCTCCCTATCACACCCCTCTAGGTGGTCACAAAGTACCGAGCTGATCTCCCTGTGTTATGCGGCTTCTTCCCACTATCTATCTATTTTACATTTGGTAGTGTATATAGGTTCATTCCACTCTCTCACTTCATCCCAGCTTACACTTACCCTCCCCATGTCCTGAAGTCCATTCTCTACATATGCATCTTTATTCCTGTCCTGCCCCTAGGTTCTTCAGAACCATTTTTTTTTAAGATTCCATATATATGTGTTAGCATATGGTATTTGTTTTTTATCTTTCTGACTAACTTCACTCTGTAGGACAGACTCTATGTCCATCCACCTCACTACAAATAACTCAGTTTCATTTCTTTTATGGCTGAGTAATATTCCATTGTATATATGTGCCATATCTTTTTTATCCATTCATCTGTCGATGGACACTTAGGTTGCTTCTATGTCCTGGTTGTTGTAAATAGAGCTGCAGTGAACATTGTGGTACATGACTCATTTTGAATTATGGTTTTCTCAGGTTATATGCCCAGAAGTGGGATTGTTGGGTCATAAGATAGTTATACTTTTAATTTTATAAGGAACCTCCATACTGTTCTCCATAGTGGTTGTATCAGTTTACATTCCCAGTTCAAGAGAGTTCCCTTTTCTCCACACCTCTCCAGCATTTATTGTTTGTAGATTTTTTGATGATGGCCATTCTGACTGCTGTGAGGTAATACCTCATTGTAGTTTTGATTTGCATTTCTCTAATGATTAGTGATGTTCAGCATTCTTTAATGTGTTTGCTGGCAATCTGTAAATCTTCTTTGGAAAAATGTCTATTTAGGTCTTCTGCCCATTTTTGGATTGATTTTTTTTGTTTCTTTGATATTGAGCTGCATGAGCTGTTTGTAAATTTTGGAGATTAATCCTTTGTCAGTTGCTTTATTGGCAAATATTTTCTCCCATTCTGAGGTTGGCTTTTCATTTTGTTTATGTTTTCCTTTGCTGTGCAAAAGCTTTTACATTTCATTAGGTCCCATTTGTTTATTTTTGTTTCTAATTTCATTTCCTTAGGAGGTGGGTCAAAAAGGATCTTGCTGTGATTTATGTCATAGAGTGTTCTGCCTATGTTTGCCTCTAAGAGTTTTATAGTGTCTGGCTTTATGTTTAGGTCTTTAATCCATTTTGAGTTTATTTTTGTGTATGGTGTTAGGGAGTGTTCTAATTTCATTCTTTTATATGTAGCTGTCCAGTTTTCCCAGCATCACTTAGTGAAGAGCCTAACTTTTCTCCATTGTATATTCTTGCCTCATATCAAAAATAAGATGACCATATATGTGTGGGTTTATCTCTGGGCTTTCTATCCTGTTCTGCTGATCTATATTTCTGTTTTGTGCCAGTATCATACCGTCTGGAATACTGTAGCTTTGTAATACAGTCTGAAGTCCAATAGTCTGATTCCTCCAGCTCCATTTTCCTTTATCAAGATTGCTTTTGTTATTTGGGGTCTTTTGTGTTTCTATACAAATTGTGAAAATTTTTGTTCTAGTCTGTTAAAAATGTCATTGGTAGTTTGATAGGGATAGCATTGAATCTGTAGATTGCTTTGGGTAGTAGAGTCATTTTCACAATGTTGATTCTTCCAATCCAAGAACATGGTATATCTCTCCATCTTTCTGTATCATTGTTAATTTCTTTCATCAGTGTCTTATAGTTTTCTGCATACAGGTCTTTTGTTTCCTTAGGTAGGTTTATTTGTAGGTATTTTATTCTTTTTGTGGCAATGGTAAATGGGAGTGTTTCCTTATTTTCTCTTTCACATTTTTCATCATTAGTGTATAGGAATGCAAGAGATTTCTGTGCATTAATTTTGTATCTTGCTACTTTGCTAAATTCATTGATTTGCTCTGGTAGTTTTCTGGTAGCATCTTTAGGATTCCCTATGTGTAGTATCATGTCATCTGCAAACAGTGACAGTTTTACTTCTTCTTTTCCCATTTGTATTCCTTTTATTTCTTTTTCTTCTCTGATAGTTTTGGACGTTTTAGCCACAGCAATGTTGAATAATACTTGTGAGAGTGGACAACCTTGTCTTGTCCTGATCTTAGAGGAAATGGTTTCAGTTTTTCACCATTGAAGTCAATGTTGGCTGTGGGTTTGTCATATATGGCCTTTATTATGTTGAGGAAAGTTCCCTCTATGCCTACTTTCTGCAGGGTTTCTATCATAAATTGGTGTTGAATTTTGTCGAAAGCTTTCTTTGCATCTATTGAGATGATTATATGGTTTTTCTCCTTCAATTTGTTAATATGGTTTATCACATTGATTGATTTGTGTATTTAGAAGAATCCTTGCATTCCTGGGATAAACCCCACTTGATCATGGTGTATGCTCCTTTAAATGCGCTCTTCAATTCTTTCTGCTAGTATTTTGTTGAGGATTTTTACTTCTATGTTCATCAGTGATATTGGCCTGTAGTTTTCTTTCTTTGTGACATCTTTGTCTGGTTTTGGTATCAGGGTGATGGTGGCCTCATAGAATGAGTTTGGGAGTATTTCTCTATCTGTCATATTTTGGAAGAGTTTAGAAGGATAGATGTTAGCTCTTCTCTAAATATTTGATAGAATTTGCCTATGAATCCATCTGGTCCTGGGCTTTTGTTTGTTGGAGGATTTTTAATCACAGTCTGAATTTCAGTGCTTGTGATTGGTTTGTTTATATTTCTTCCTGGTTCAGTCTCGGAAGGTTGTGCTTTCCTAAGAATTTGTCCATTCCTTTCTTTAAAAAGAGGGAAGTTCTTCCCTCTCTCCTGGTCAGCAGTGTGCTTAAGAGCTCAGAAATTAAGGCAAGAAAATTGAATGCTTATATTTGAATCCTGAATCAGTCCCTTGACCCTAACCCTAATCCTATCCATAACTGTGATCCTTCAGTAAGTTTAATAGCCTCTCTGTGCCATAATTATCTTCTCTGTAAATTGAATAATAATAAAAATAATAATTGGATTTACCTCCCTAAAGAGGTTATTGATAAAATTAATGTCTGTATTGTATTTAGAAGAATGTCTAAACTATGGCAAGCACTATATAACTGTTAAAAAGGTATATTATTTTCTAATCATTTAAAAGTTTACTCTTCCATTTTTTAGGACATTAATTCATTGGAGTATATTTTTGGATATGTTGTGTTATAGTCATATAGTTTTTCATTTCCATATGGATAATCAATTTTCCTAATAGCATGTTTTAACTAGCTTATTTTATAACCACTGCTTAGTGAATCCTATTCTGTTAGTCATTACCATTCATAGATAAATTTTGGGTTCCCTATCCTGTTCCATAAATCTATTTGTCTATTGCTGTGGTAATATCACACTGTCTAAATTGTTAAAACTTTATAAAGTATTTTGATATCTGGCAGGGCAATGTTGTGTCATCCCCAACAAACTTTGTTTTTATTTTTCAGAAATGCCTTGTCATATATTACATTTTTATATTTATTTCTATATATTTATGTATTTTATATTAATTTCCACATAAATCTTATAATCTACATAATTTTATGTTTTGTAATTTCATAATAAATATTATATTTACAGAGTGACTTGGAGAGAATTGGCTTTTTACAATGTTTTCTTCTCATAAATGAATATGTTAAATATGTACAAAACTTAAAAAAAATTAGGCTTAAAACTTCAACTCAATTACTGAATTATATGTGGATGTGCAGAATAAAACTTGGAGAAAAACCTTGGAAGATACCTAATCCTCTTTTGATAGATGAGGAAATTGAGGCTGAAGAGAAGTATAAAGTTGTTTTTTTCAGGATCAATAAGGTAGTAATTTGTGGCATAAACTTTTGTCATCTGATTTACTTTTAATTCTTTGGATTTTTTGGCATATATTTGGCCAAACTCTCCTGCTTCTTATTTAATATCCCATGCTTAATGATGAGTGAGAGGGTCCACACACAGCAGATGAATAAAATACTATCCTTGCCATTGAGGGGCTTAGAGTAGAAGAGATAAATGGAAGAAGCAGGCAGATACTTTCACTGCTACATGATAACTAATAACAGCAACTATGAAAGGGAATCGAACAGGGAGTGAGCAAGCAATCATTTGTGGAGTAAGGGGGAAGGAGATGTCAGTTAATGTGAATGTTAAACAATGAATATGCTTTCTTCAAGGAGAAGGTAGGAGGAAAGACATTTTAGATAGATAGTATACCATGAATAACATTGAGGCTACATGGGCAAATATGCCGTGCTCAGAGTTAGAGGAAAGTTTTTCCAAAGAATTAAGTGAAGCGTGGAGGAAGGAGATAGGCTTGGGCCAGATGGAGATGCCTAATGTGTGTTTTTAAAGAGCTTGAATTTTTTTCTGTAGTTATTGAGAAGATATTAGACATAAAAGACAGTGGCATAGATTTGCAGTTTAGGAAAGCAGGAGGTCATAGAGTTGGTGGGTTAGAGAGAATAGACTGTAGGTGAAGAGGTAAATTAAGTGAGAAGTAATTAGGTCCTTATCTATGGCACCTGTAGTAGAAATGGGGAAGAATGTGTTTTGATCCAAGCAGAATACACTATTTACAGACCTTGAGCATAGATAGAGTGTCTGTGTAGGATGGTAGTATTTGGCTTGAGCAAATTTTTATTTAATAAATTGGGAACTATATGAAGAATAAATTATAAGAAGGAAGAAGGGAAGAGAATAATGAGATTCACTGAATACAGAGTGTGAAGTACCTTTGAAGCTTTCAAGGTTGTGGTTCAAGTAGGCAACTGGTTAAAGGGATCTGGAAGATTCACCTGGGGTAATATCAACATAGAGATGGATTTGAAATCAAAGATAATTCACACTGTCTCAGGGAAAGGGTTTATGGCAGTAAGAAAAGTGATCTGAAAATTGAATCCCAGAAAAATCCTTAGCATGTAGGGACCAGGCAGAGGAAGATAAAGCTATTAATGAAGGCCAATCAGAGAAGTAGAAGGAATAACAGGTAAAATTGCAATTGCAGAAGGCAATAAAGCAACAACAGTTGTATTATTATCTCCCTTTTTTTAAAGGGCTCACACTTTATGCATTGAATATATTTGGAATGACAGACTTATTGAGTCAGACAACCTGCATAGAAAGTTCCCTTTAGAGTTCAGTGATATGAATTTTTGGAAATTTTAATTCTAGGCTTGTTCATAAGATGACTGTAACTTATCTTCTTAATTCTTCCCTTGTAGCAGTAGAATGTTTCATTTCCCTTAATAATCATGTTTCATACTTTCATTCTTGGCCCACGTTACCAACTAATACCATGTTTCCTATTCAATTTTCATATTTGATGTAGTCACATAAGGATACTATAAATTATATATATATATATATGTAAATCTAGTGTATGACATTACTGTTGTCATTATGTTGCCAGTAATTTATGCCTTCCTGCAGTTGGAGGAATTCTGTCACAGCACAGCTGAGCAGCTTACTATTGGTGGCAGGGGGTGGATGACAGAGCCCAGTGGGCTTTTAATCCAACAGACCGTGCTGTCTCTATTGCTCTTTTCCTGGTCATTGGGCATGTAACACCATCACTTCAAGCACATCAGTCTTTAAATATGCAATTAGAATCACACTAATAGACACAAAAAACATCATTACTCAAAAGCACTTAAATCATTTCTCTAATAGCTCCTCTGCAGTGCAGTAATAAGCCTGTGTTGGGCAGTGAATAAACATCTTAAAGTTTTTGAAAATTCCCATTAAAAAATTCAGACAATTTTATTTCTCTCTAATGAATATGTTTCAGCACATTCAGAATCACATTAACCTATTTCTTCCGGCAATCCTTACAAACTAAACCCCCACAGGCAGACCCACTGAGAAAAGGCTCAGTGCCTTGAGAGTTAAACAGCCCTTTCTCCATAGTCTATAGGCTATTACTTGAGACATTCAGGGGTACCAGGTTGGATGGCTTTCTAGATAACTGTCTTTCTCTGTTATTTAGTTCAAGAACAGCCTGTTGTTCTCCCTCTCGTGGCAGTAGCTGATTAAGTCAGCCTACACCAGTATGAACTGCTGACCTGTTAAAGCTCCTTCAGAGCATTGCTTTGCCATTTGTTTTGATTTTCATGAAATTATTGGAACTGTGATCGTAATAGTCCCATTTAGGCTAGTTATTTATTTTTAGTCATTTCAAAGTGGCCCCATTTCCCCATGTTGTAAAACTTAAATTAGAACACCCTGGGTGCTTAATATAAGAAGTGACAGAACAGCTCTGATAAAATCTAGGTATAGTGTAGAAACTGTCAGTGAGAGGGTTTCTGCTCAGCTCTGCCAGGCCAGAGGAGTGGAAAGAGACAAGTTCTTTTAGAGTTTGAATATATAATATTTAAAATCAACTCATATGTTGATACATTGAAAAAATTCTGAAATGAAAGTCAGAAGATATGTCAAAAATTGTTTCCAGCAAAAACTGTCACACGGGGGATTTGAGAAGATGGCGGAGGAGTAAGATGCGGAGATCACCTTCCTCCCCACAGATATATCAGAAATACATCTACACGTGGACCAGCTCCTATATAACACCCACTGAACACTGGCAGAAGACCTCAGACCTCCCAAAAGGTAAGAAACTCCCTCCCTACGTACCTGGGTAGGGCAAAAGAAAAAAAAAAAAAAAAAACCGACACAAAAAAATAGGGACGGGACCTGCACCAGTGGGAGGGAGCTGTGAAGGAGGAAAAGTTTCCACACACTAGGAAGCCCCTTCATGGTTGAAGACTGCGGGTGGCAGAGGGGGGAAGCTTCAGAGTCACGGAGGAGAGTGCAGCAACAGGGCTGCAGAGGGCAAAGTGGAGAGATTCCCGCATAGAGGATCGCTGCCGACCAGCACTCACCAGCCCGAGAGGCTTGTCTACTCACCTGCTGGGGTGGGCGGGGGCTGGAAGCTGCGGCTCGGGCTTCGGTAGGATCACAGGGAGAGGACTGGGGTTGGCGGCGTGAACACAGCCTGAAGGGAGCTAGTGCGCCACGGCTAGCTGGAAGGGAGACTGGGAAAAAGTCTGGACCTGCCGAAGAGGCAAGAGACTTTTTCTTCTCTCTTTGTTTCCTGGTGAGCGAGGAGAGGGGATTAAGAGTGCTGCTTCAAGGAGGCCCAGAGACTGGCGCGAGCGTGGCTATCAGTGCGGACCACAGAGGTTGTCATGAGACACTAAGGCTGCTGTTGCCAACACCAGGAAGCCTATGTGCGAGAACAGGTCACTCTCCACACCTCCCCCACAGGGAGCCTGTGCTGCCCGCCACCGCCAGGGCCCCGTAATCCCGGGACAACTTCCCCGGGAGAACACATGGCGTGCCTCAGGTGGGTGCAACGTCACGCTGGCCTCTGCTGCCGCAGGCTCGCCCCAAACTCTGTACTCCCTCCCCCCCGCCTGAGTGAGCCAGAGCCCCCGAATCAGCAGCTTTTTTAACCCCGTCCTGTCTGAGCGAAGAACAGACGCCCTCAGGAGACCTACAGGCAGAGGCGGGGCCAAATCCAAAGCTGAACCCTGGGAGCTGTGTGAACGAAGAAGAGAAAGGGAAATCTCTTCCAGCAGCCTCAGGAGCAGCGGATTAAATCTCCACAATCAAGTTGATGTACCCTGCATCTGTGGAATACCTGAATAGACAACAAATCATCCCAAATTGAGAAGGTGGGCGTTCGGAGCAAGATATATATTTTTTTGCCCTTTTCCTCTTTTTGTGAGTGTGTATGTGTATGTGTATGTTTCTGTGTGAGATTTTGTCTGTATAGCTTTGCTTTCACCATTTGTCATAGGGTTCTGTCCGTCCATTATATTTTTCTTTTTTTTTAATTAAAAAAATTTTTTTCTTAATAATAATTTTTTTATTTTAATAACTTTATTTTTTCTTACTTTATTTTATTTTATCCTCTTTCTATTTTTTCTCCCTTTTATTCTGAGCCGTTTGGATGAAAGGCTCTTGGTGCTGCAGCCGAGTCAGTGCTGTTCCTCTGAGGTGGGAGAACCAACTTCAGGACATTGGTCCACAAGAGCGTTCCCAGCTCCACATAATACCAAATGGCGAAAATCTCCCAGAGATCTCCATCTCAACACCAATACCCAGCTTCACTCAACGACCAACAAGCTGCAGTGCTGGACACCCTATGCCAAACAACTAGCAAGACAGGAATGCAACCCCACCCTTTAGCAGAGAGGCTGCTGAAAATCATAATAAGTCCACAGACACCCCAAAACACACCACCAGACATGGACCGGTGCACCAGAA
This sequence comes from Delphinapterus leucas, assembly GCF_059928025.1. Taxonomy (NCBI): domain Eukaryota; kingdom Metazoa; phylum Chordata; class Mammalia; order Artiodactyla; family Monodontidae; genus Delphinapterus; species Delphinapterus leucas. The sequence goes on from NC_143145.1 coordinate 54,154,313, forward strand.
AGACAGGATCCAGCCTCATCTACGGGAACACAGGCACTAGTCCCCTCCACCAGGAAGCCTACAAAAACCACTGAACCAACCTTAGACACTGGGGACAAACATCAAAAATAACGGAAACTATGAACCTGCAGCCTTGAAAAGGAGACCCCAAACACAGTAAGGTAAGCAAAATGAGAAAACAGAAAAACACACAGCAGATGAAGGAGCAAGGTAAAAACCCACCAGACCTAACAAATGAAGAGGAAATAGACAGTCTACCTGAAAAAGAAGATCCAAAATCTTGGAAATAGAATGGACAAAATGCAAGAAACATTTAACAAGGACCTAGAAGAACTAAAGAGGAAACAAGCAATGATTAACAACAAAATAAATGAAATTAAAAATACTTTAGAAGGGATCAATAGCAGAATAACTAAGGCAAAAGAACGGATAACTGACCTGTAAGATAAAATAGTGGAAAAAACTACTGCAGAGCAGAATAAAGAAAAAAGAATGAAAAGAAATGAGGGCAGTCTCAGAGACCTCTGGGACAACATTAAATGCATCAACATTCGAATTATAGGGGTCCCAGAAGAAGAAGAGAAAAAGAAAGGGACTGAGAAAGTATTTGAAGAGATTATAGATGAAAACATCCTTAATATGGGAAAGGTAATAGTTAATAAAGTCCAGGAAGCACAGAGAGTCCCATACAGGATAAATCGAAGGAGAAACACGCCAAGACACATATTAATAAAACTATCAAAAATTAAATACAAAGAAAACATATTAAAAACAGCAAGGGAAAAACAACAAATAACACAAAAGGGAGTCCCCATAAGGTTAACAGCTGATTTTTCAGCACAAACTCTGCAAGCCAGAAGAGAGGGGAAGGACATATTTAAAGTGATGAAGGAGAAAAAACTACAACTAAGATTACTCTACCCAGCAAGGATCTCATTCAGATTTGATGAAGAAAGTAAAAACCTTAGAGAAAAGCAAAAGCTGAGAGAAGCCAGCACCACTAATCCAGCTTTACAAAAAATGCTAAAGGAACTTCTCTATACAAGAAACACAAGAGAAGGAAAAGACCTACAAGAACAAATACAAAACAATTAAGAAAATGGGAATAGGAACATACATATTTATAATTACCTTAAATGTAAATGGATTAAGCTCCCACCAAAAGACACAGACAGGCTGAATGGATACAGAAACAAGACCTGTATATATGCTGTCTACAAGAGACCCACTTCAGTCCTAGGGACACATACTGACTGAAAGTGAGGGGATAGGAAAAGATAATCTATGCAAATGGAAATCAAAAGAAAGCTGGAGTAGCAATTCTCATATCAGACAAAATAGACTTTAAAATAAAGACTATTACAAGATACAAAAATAACACTACAAAATGATCAAGGGATCGATCAAAAAAAAATATAACAATTGTAAATATTTATGCACCCAACATAGGAGCACCTCAATACATAAGGCAAATACTAACAGCCATAAAAGGGGAAATCGACAGTATCACCATCATAGTAGGGGACTTTAACACCCCGCTTTCACCAATGGACAGATCATCCAAAATGGAAATAAATAAGGAAACACAAGCTTTAAAAGACACATTAAACAAGATGGACTTAATTGATATTTATAGGACATTCCATCCAAAAACAACACAATACATATATTTCTCAAATGCTCATGGAACATTCTCCAGGATAGATCATATTTTGGGTCACAAATCAAGCCTTGGTAAATTTAAAACAATTAAAATCATATCAAGTATCATTTCCGACCACAATGCTATGAGACTAGATATCAACTACAGGAACAGATCTGTAAAAAATACAAACACATGGACGCTATCCAATACACAACTTAATAACCAAGTGATCACTGAGGAAATCAAAGAGGAAATCAAAAAATACCTAGACACAAATGACAATGGAGACACGATGACCAAAAACCTATGGGATGCAGCAAAAGCAGTTCTAAAGGGAAGTATATAGCAATACAATCCTACCTTAAGAAACAGGAAACAGCTCAAATAAACAACCTAGCCTTGCATCTAAAGCAATTAGGGAAAGAATAACAAAAAAAACCCCAAAGTTAGCAGAAGAAAAGATATCATAAACATCATATAACAAATAAATGAAAAAGAAATGAAGGAAATGATAGCAAAGAACATAAAACTAAAAGCTGGTTCTTTGAGAAGATAAACAAAATTGATAAACCATTAGCCATACTCCTCAAGAGAAAAAGGGAGAATACTCAAACAAAAGAATTAGAAAAGAAAAAGGAGAAGTAACAACTGACACTGCAGAAATACAAAGGATCATGAGAGATTAGTACAAGGAACTCTATGCCAATAAAATGGACAACCCGAAAGAAATGGACAAATTTTTGAAATGCACAACCTGCCAAGACTGAACAAGGAAGAAACAGAAAATATGAACAGACCAAACAAAAGCACTGAAATTGAAACTGTGATTAAAAATCTTCAAAAAAACAAAAGCCCAGGACCAGATGGCATCACAGGTTAATTCTGTCAAACCTTTAGAGAAGAGCTAACACCTATCCTTCTCAAACTCTTCCAAAATATAGCAGAGGGAGGAACACTCCCAAACTCATTCTACAAGGCCACCATCACCTTGATACCAAAACCAGACAAGGATGTCACAAAGAAAGAAAACTACAGGCCAATATCACTGATGAACATAGATACAAAAATCCTCAACCAAATACTAGGAAACAGAATCCAACAGCACATTAAACAGATCATACACCATGATCAAGTGGGATTTATCCCAGGAATGCGAGGATTCTTCAATATACGCAAATCAATCAATGTGATACACCGTATTAACAAATTGAAGGAGAAAAACCACATGATCATCTCAATAGATGCAGAGAAAGCTTTTGACAAAATTCAACACCCATGTATGATAAAAACCCTGTAGAAAGTAGGCATAGAGGGAACTTTCCTCAACGTAATAAAGGCCATATATGACAAACCCACAGCCAACATCATCCTCAATGGTGAAAAACTGAAAGCATTACAACTTAGTTCAGGAACAAGACAAGGTTGCCCACTATCACCACTCTTATTCAGCATAGTTTTGGAAGTTTTAGCCACAGCAATCAGAGAAGAAAAGAAAATAAAAGGAATCCAAATTGGAAAAGAAGAAGTAAAGCTGTCACACTTTGCAGATGATATGATACTATACATAGAGAATCCTAAAGATGCTACCAGAAAACTACTAAAGCTAATCAATGAGTTTGGTAAAGTAGCAGGATACAAAATTAATGCACAGAAACCTCTGGCATTCCTATACACTAATGATGAAAAATCTGAAAGTGAAATTAAGAAAACACTCCTGTTTACGAAGGCAACAAAAAGAATAAAATATCTAAGAATAAATGTACCAAAGGTGGCAAAAGAACTTCATGCAGAAAATTATAAGACACTGATGAAAGGAATTAAAGATGATACAAATAGTTGGAGAGATATACCATGTTCTTGAATTGGAAGAATCAATATTGTGAAAATGACTCTACTACCCAAAGCAATCAACAGGTTCAATGCAATCCATATCAAACTACCACTGGTATTTTTCATATAACTAGAACAAAAAATTTCACAATTTGTATGCAAACACAAAAGACCCCGAATAGCCAATCAATCTTGAGAACAAGAAATGGAGCTAGAGGAATCAGGCTCCCTGACTTCAGACTATACTACAAACCTACAGTAATCAAGACAGTATGGTATTGGCATAAAAACAGAAATATAGATCAATGGAACAGGATAGAAAGTCCAGAAATAAACGCACACACATATGGTCACCTTATCTTTGATAAAGGAGGCAGGAATGTACAGTGGAGAAAAGACAGCCTCTTCAACAAGTGGTGCTGGGAAAACTGGACAGCTACATGTAAAAGTATGAAATTAGAAAACTCCCTCACACCATACACAAAAATAAACTCAAAATGGATTAAAGACCTAAATATAAGGTCAGAAACTATCAAACTCTTAGAGGAAAACATAGGCAGAACACTCTATGGCATAAATCACAGCAAGACCCTTTTTGACCCACCTCCTAGAGAAATGGAAATAAAATCAAAAATACAAAAATGGGACCTAATGAAAGTTAAAATCTTTTGCACAGCAAAGGAAACCATAAACAATACCAAAAAACAGCCCTCAGAATGGGAGAAAGTATTTGTAAGTGAAGCAACTGACAAAGGATTAATCTCCAAATTTTACAAGCAGCTCATGCAGCTTAATAACAAAAAAAAAAACAAACAAATCAATCCAAAATGGGCAGAAGACCTAAATAGACATTTCTCCAAATAAGATATACAGATTGCCAACAAACCCATGAAAGAATGCTCAACATCATTAATCATTAGAGAAATGCAAATCAAAACTACAATGAGATATCATCTCACAGCAGTCAGAATCGCCATCATCAAAAAATCTAGAAACAATAAATGCTGAAGAGGGTGTGGAGAAAAGGGAGCCCTCTTGCCCTGTTAGTGGGAATGTAAATTGATACAGCCACTATGGAGAAGAGTATAGAGGTTACTTGAAAAACTAAAAATAGAACTACCATATGACCCAGCAATCCCACTAATGGTCATATACCCTGAGAAAACCATGATTCAAAAAGAGTCATGTACCAAAATGTTCATTGCAGCTCTATTTACAATAGCCAGGAGATGGGAGCAATCTAAGTGTCCATCATCAGATGAATGGATAAAGAAGATGTGGCACATATAACAATGGAATATTACTCAGCCATAAAAAGAAACAAAATTGAGTTATTTGTAGTGAGGTGTATGCTAACACATATATATGGAATCTAAGGAAAAAAAATAGAGAAAAGAGTCATGAAGAACCTAGGGGTAAGACGGGAATAAAGACACAGACCTACTAGAGAATGGGCTTGAGGATATGGGGAGGGGGAAGGGTAAGCTGTGACAAAGTGAGAGAATGGCATGGACATATATACGCTACCAAACATAAAATAGATAGCTAGTGGGAAGCAGCCGCATAGCACAGGGAGATCAGCTTGGTGGTTTGTGACCACCTAGAGGGGTGGGGTGTGGAGGATGTGAGGGAGGGGGACACAAGGGGGAAGAGATATGGGAACATATGTATATGTATAACTGATTCACTTTGTTATAAAGCAGAAACTAATGCACAATTGTAAAGCAATTACATTCCAATAAAGATGTTAAAATAAAAAAAAACTGTCACACTGACATAATTCATTTTTAATACCTTGTACAGTCCCATAGTCCTGACTTTACATCTCTTAACCTAATAACTCATTCTACATATAAAATTAAGTTCAATAAAGTACAGAAACTTCTATAGGGAGAAAGCAAGTATGTTGGAAATAATTTTAAGGACTTCATTTTTATGTAGGAAGTACTGGTTTTCTCTGTTATATTTTTGCTTTCATTAGAAATATTTTCTCCACAGGAATTGAAATTTAATGGAGGCCAGGCACCCTGAGAAAGAATACTTATTGATTTTGCTTGGTGATTATCTTGACATGCTGGTTTATAACTTCTAGTTCCATGAAATAATAAAGAAGGATACTTTTTAAAATCAAAAATACTGCATTGCTTTTCAACATTCATGTATACAGTAGAGATGTGTAAGGGGAGTTGAAAGTTTAATTCACAAAAAACATCAAAGCTCTTTGGGCTAGGTTAAGATTCACAAATAACCCACCATATTGGTCTACATTTTTCTGTCTTTCTTTACCTAAGTTATCTTTTGGAAAGGAAAATCTCAGTGTATATAGAAAGTACAAAACAGAACTAATTCTTAAAATTGTTCAATTAAAATAATTCAATGATATCAGTTCTATAAATTCTAAAAACTGTTCTAAATGGGAAAAGATGGACAAAATGTTTAACTTTTAAGACTCCTCTGTCAACTAAGAAGCTGTATTTCCTTTTTTATAACCTAAAAGGTTCATTTTTCCATTTTGTAGAGCAAATATCAGAAGTAATAAGAAAGAAAAAACTGTTTTATGACTGAGAAATGCTATTGTGCTACGTTTTAGCAATTTACCTCATCTTCGAGGTTATGGAAAGGAATCTTGAAGAAGTATGTTTTAAAAATGACACCCTAATAACACATACAGGTTTATGCTGGGCCAACTTAGCTGTGCTCTAACAATCTTTCCAAGAATCCCCTTCCCAGCATTGTTCTAGTCTATAAATGACCACAAAAATATTTGCATGTGATCTGGCAGGCAGAAGTGAGAGAGCATTGACAGTGTTTCATATTTTGAAGGTTGGCTTGGGACACAAAACACATGGTAATGTTGGCTTGCCTTTTTGGCACAGCTCAACATGCAGGTATGCAGCATATTTTCCTCCTGCTGAATGTTCTTCCCTGGATTCTCCAAATCCTGGGCCAGGAGTATGAGCAGATCTATGCTCAAGGGAGTCAGCTTCTCCTCCATGGCAATACTAACATTGAAGTAGATAGCAGAGACAGATGTAAGTTCCAGCTCATCATCGTGGTTCTGGTTTCTTATTGCTTTCCTCCACATTCAGCTTTCCTTTCGGACCACTGGTCCGGAGAAGTCATACCTTTTGTGGTTTGATCTCAGATTTAGACAATGTTCTTGCATACATAGACTTCACCACCTCCATTCCTGCTTAGAGTTGAATCTCTATAATAAATCCCTCATTCTGTATTATTTGTAATGGTTCTTAAGTATTTGTATAGCTCATCTGATAGAACCTTTAGTGACACCAACAAAGTTTTGCAAAAAAATGGATTAGCCTGTGTCTGGAGTTAGAATTTGAGGTGATGGTGGCAGAAGTTGAGATAGAAGAGTTAAATATGATACAGGTCATTGAACACATTATAATTTATGATGAATTTATACACATTTTATAGAATGAATCTCTTAGAATGAAACATCTTAGGTGAGATGGAATATGAGACAGAGATGGAGTGTGTAGATGTTTTTACTAGTTGTTCCCTAAGAACTAGTTCCCAGTTACTTAATATAAGAATTTGAGTTTTATCTGGACCTGTGGATTGAGGGAAAAAAAAAACTATCATATTTCTTAGCTACCACCTTCCCCTCCTTCTTAAAGTTAATCTATGGCCAATAGACTGTAAGCAAAGATGTCTGTGCAATTTCTAGCAAGTATTCTTAGAATGCGGAACACACTGTTTTACGTTTTAGCCCTTCCATTTTCCTGCTGCTTAGTATGGAGAAGAGATGGCTGAAGTTGGAGCAGTCATTTTCAACCATAAGATGGAAGCTATATTTCTGAGACTGGTGAAGTAGCAGGAGTGAAGGAGTCTGAGTTCCAATAATTTTGTGAAACTTCCAGATCAGTCCTGGAGTTCTTACTTCCAAACTTTACACAATAAGGAAATACACATCAAGTATATTTTATTCACTGTTATTTTGAGTGTTGTGTTTCTGTTTAATTCTATCATATACAATCAAAAGAGAATTTTAAGTAAAATTATATATGTCAGGTCTACAACCTGATATTTTGGTATACATATACATATAGTGAAATGATTACTACAGTCAAGCTAATTAATATATTCATCTCCTCACATAGCTAACATTTTTTTTGATAAAAACATCTGAAATCTACTCTTAGCAAATTTCCAGTGTACAGTATACAGTGATATTAAGGATAGTCATCCTGCTGTACATTAGATCTCTAGAACATATTCATCCTACATAACCACAGCTCTGTACTCTTTGACCAACATATCTTCATTTCCTCCACCTCCCTGCCCTTGGTAACCACCTTTCTACTCTCTGCTTCTGTGAATCAACTTTTTAGATTCCAGAGGTAAGCGAAAACATGCAGTATTTTTCTTTCTGTGTTTGTCTTATTTCCCTTAGCATAATGTCCTCCTGCTTCACCCATGTTGTTGCAAATGGCAAGATCTCCTTTTTTAAGGCTGGTAATATTCCTATATTTTTACCCGAGGAATAAAATGTGTTTCCATACAAAGATTTGCAAACTAATCATAGATTTATCATAGTAGCTCCAAAATGGAAAACAGCCCAGTTATTTCTCAATAGCAGAATGCATAAACACCTTGTAGAATATTCATACACTGGATATCAACAATTCTAAAGAATGCATTTACTGTAACAAACAATGACATGACTGGATCTCAGAAATGTTATCATAAATGAAATAAATCAAACACAAGAGTAGATATGTACTGCATGATTCCATTATATGAAACTTCAGAAAAGATAAATCCAATCCATAGTGTATAAAACATCAGTGTTTGACTATATCTGAGGGTATGGAGGCGATTGAGAATAAGCACAAGTGAACATTTTTGGATGATGGACATATTCTATATCATGATCATGGCAGTGGTTACATATATGTATGTGTGTCAACGCTCATCAAACTCTACATTTAAAATGATTTTATTAGATTGATTTTATGGAATTTATATCTCAACAAAATTAAGTCAGAAATTGTAAAGGGTCTGAGTTTTTACCCAACTTGCCAGCATATATATGCTTCTATTTTAATCAGTTTGGCCTGCTATAACAAATTACTATGGACTGGATAGATTAAACCACAAAACTTTATTTTCACAGTTCTGGAGGCTAGGAAGTCTAAGATCAAGGTGCTGGTAGATGGGATGTCTGGTGAGAACTCTCTTTCTGGTTTGCAGATGGTCTTCTTGTTGTGTGCTCACATGGCAGGGATCAGAGAGAGAGAGCAAGCTCTCATGTTTCTTCTCATTAGAGCACTAATCCCATTTATGAGGGCTCTACCTTCATGACAATGGGATGAGGATTTCAAAATATGAATTTTTTGGGCGGAGGACCCAAACATTCAGTCTATAACAATATACATAAAATCATAAGACATCTAGGTGAGAGATAAAGTTTATTACTTACAGCAAAAACATCAGCTAGAGTAAATTCATAACACCAGTTCCCTGAATCTCAGTCTCCACAGGGTGATGTACTGAAGGTTGAATGTTACCTGCCATGCAATAGATTAAGGGGGTAAACCTTAGAATTAGGAAACTCTGACTATATATACAGCTGCTGATGAACTGTTCATCCACTTTGAGAGAGAGACCTTAACTTTACTTCAGAGTGTAAGCAAATCTCCAGGAAGAGTTCTTTATCTTTACCACTCTGGAATATCTTAAGGGAAGGAGACAACTCCAAACTTTACTATCCCACAATATTAGCTTATATAAAAACATTCTTAAATTGTCTGTAAATACCTTTGCTCAGAAGATCCAGATCAGGCAAAATGTGAGATATTCATGGATAATTATTTCCCAATCTAGAGTTGATTTTAAAATTGACTATAATTAATGACCTGAAATATCTTCGGTTAATTCAATAAAATATTTCAAAGAATATATACAAGTTAAAGATACCAAGTTAATTTCATGTCAATTTTTTGTGCTTCATATTCAGGAAGTTCATATTACCTAATTGCATTTCCATATATTTCAAAATAAAGTTTAGACCATTAGAACTTCAGAAATTCTTTGGATACTTCACTAATTTCATAAGAAATCCTCTTTCCAGGGCTTCCCTGGTGGTGTAGTGGTTGAGAGTCTGCCTGCCGGTGCAGGGGACACGGGTTCGTGCCCCGGTCTGGGAAGATCCCACATGCCGCGGAGCGGCTGGACCCGTGAGCCATGGCCACTGGGCCTGAGCGTCCGGAGCCTGTGCTCCGCAATGAGAGAGGCCACAACAGTGAGAGGCCTGCGTACCGCAAAAAAAAAAAAAAAAAAAAAAAGAAATCCTCTTTCCAATGTGTACTACAATTGTTTTCAGAATTTAAAAAATGTCATCATGCATTTAATATAGGATAATTTCTCTCTCTCCTGTGGATAAAATTATACTATGTAAAGCAGCATCATTAAACACATGAAAGGATCACAATATTGCCATTTGATTTGTGTGTGTGTGTGTGTGTGTAGTTAATCTTATGCATTTTGTATTCATTCAGTGCTGTTTATTTAACTGAATACATACTCTGTGTCTAGGTGTCGGGTTCTATGGGCACTGTCCCTAGAGTGGAACTGGGTATTCAGTTCACTGACAGTTTTTACTTTGGAGGATCAGTTCTCATGGCAGCCTGAAGTAGCCTAGCTTGGACTTTAAAATATGTGGCTGGATAATAAGTATTATTTTCAAGTGAACCAAGCTTCAGTGTTGAGAAGAAAAATCACAAATGTTAAATCTTTGGGTAAAGAAAGGATGAAAACTTGGAAATAATTTAACAAGTTAGTGACTGGTACATATTTGAGTTGGGGGAAATAAGCTTTGATGACTCCTTGAGGCAAAAATGTGAATGAGTAAGTGTGCTTAGTTAGGGGGTGATTTGGTATCAGATTATGTGACTGGCTGTCTTCTAAGGAGGTGGCTGTCCAGGTTGTGAAGGCAGAGAGAACAGCTTTGTGGAGTCCCAAAGACTGGACTAAAAGCCTCAGAAATGGTGCTAGTGGGGAAGTGCTGATAGCTCTGTCTGTCCTTTGACTGCTAAGACTAACTCAGCGTGGAGATAGAAACAAACGTTCACATATAGGATCAGAGTGGGTAGATTGGGAATGTATAAAAATAAATCAAGGTCCTAAAGAGTGTTGGAATGTTAGTAGGTACTTTTCCACTTACAAAACTTAACCAATAGACTCTTGGAGGAGAAGGTATTAGAATCATAGATAAAATGTAAATTTGAACAATATTTTAGGTATTTATTTGACCATTTTCTGACCAACAATATTTGAGAGTTCTGGATAATAATAATTAATGATAGAAACACAATATTTTTCTAGTATTTACTATATCTCAGTTATTTTCTAAACATTTTACACCTATAAACTCATTTAATTATTACAGAACCTCATTATATATGTACTATTATTATCCTAATTTTACAAATGACTAAAATATGACACAGAAAGATTAATTAACATGCTCACAGCCACATAACTAGTAAATAAAATAATCAGCATATTCTGATTTGTAAACTTGATGAAAGAACTGCCTGTTCATAGGAATCCTTAACTGCTAAAAAAAAAAAAAAATCAGCCCACTTTATATCTAAGATGTATAATGCTTGTATTTTAAATGTTATTTCTATTCAGAGAATTATCAGTACTTCACAGTCTGTCCCTGGCAATTCTTGGTTCCTAAATGGTTTCAAATTAGTTTATATCTAGATGTGATTGTCAAAGCATTAAATTCAATATCTAATTGTTTGGCTTATAGTTCTAAGGCTCAAAAGAAACTGAAGGAGCACTATGTTTCTTTATCAGTAAATAACTACTAAAATTTAGGTACTATTGTGATTCTGTTT